>NC_056737.1:1673249475-1673306975 GCF_019279795.1 Protopterus annectens
CACCATGGAAATCCATATCCCACCCACACCCCCCGCAAAGGTATTCACCTTGAAAAACTTTGACAAAGCCGACTTTGGACTCCTAAAAACAGAGGTGGCTAACTTCATGGCACCCATGCCAATGGAAAATAGATGCATGACTGCTGAATCATACACCAGTGCACAGTACGAACACGTACCTAAATGCATGGAACTAGCCATACCCAACAGAACCAAGATGCTCTTCTCCAAAAAAAGGAAGCCAATCTGGTGATTCCCTGCCATTAATAAACTCTACAACAGAAGGAGGAAACTGTTGCAGAAAAATATGAAGTCTCAAGACTGGAAAAATTCCCTTATTAACCTCAACAAAAGGTTGCAATCCCTCATTAAAACCTCCAAAGCCAGCTATAAAGGCAGCATTGCAGCAGACACTAAAAGCAATCACAAAGCTTTCTATAGTTATATCAAGAATCTCCATGGCAATACCTAGATTTGCTCTGAGTTACTGCACAATGGTACCTCCTATACTGAGCCAACAGATATTGCCAATATACTGTCTGACAGATTCAGTGCCAGTTTTACCCCTCCCCCCAAAGGACCAATCTCAATACCGGAAGAATGCCAGGCACCCAGCAGTACTGCAGCACAGGTTAAAGCTACATTGTCCAAGGCCAAGAATACAGTTTCCATGGGACCTGACAATATCACTGGCTGTGTTCTACATGAATTACAAAGTGAACTGGCACCACATCTGTGTGCCCTGTTCACTAACAGCCTCACCTCAGGCTTTGTCCCCACTGAATGGTGCACTGCTACAGTCATCCCTCTCCATAAAGGAGGAGCGACTACAGACCCTGCAAATTATCGCCCCATTAGCCTGACAAGTCTGATATATGTGGCTATAGAGCGCATCATCATGGACCTAATTAACAAGGATATAGGGAATCTCCAAACTCTAGATCCCATGCAATTTGGTTTTGTGAAAGGTAGATCATGCCTGCTTAATCTGGTTGACTTCTTTGAATCAGTCACCAGAGTTGTGGATGAGGGTAAGGCAGTTCATACAGCCTACCTCGATCTGGCCAAGGCCTTTGATACCATTCCTCACTCAGGAAATATTGATAAACTCACCAAAATAGGCATCAACCCCTATATCATTAGGTGGGTTACAAATTGGCTCACAGATAGAACCCACAGTGTGAAAGTAGCAGACTCCAAGTCAGACTGCCGACCAGTCATGAGTGGAGTCCCACAGGGATCGGTCCTGGGTCCTCTCCTGTTTGTCATCTACTTCTCAGAAGTCCAGACCAACACGTAGGGACTCTGGCTGACCAAGTTCGCAGAAGACTGCAAGCCGGGAGCCATTATTAACTCCCCAAGTGATGCAGACATCCTACAGAAAGGCCTCACAGAGACCAGTGACTGGTGTCGAAACTATGGCTTTAAGCTTAATGCCAAAAAATCTCTTTGGGAAAAACTCGGTTCCCACTAATTACCACATCATTGGGAGCTCACTGAACACTGAAGGCTTTATAAGAGATCTGGGGATACAGGTTGACAGCAACCTCTCCTTCGACCACCACATTGGCACTGTGGTCAGAAAGTCCTTCTGTGTGGCGCATCTCATTACCAGGGGATTTCATCAAGGAAGAAATAGGTCATCATTTCTCTGTACTCTTCCCTCATTAGACCAATCATAGAGTTTAATACCCCATTTGGCATGTACCTCACTCGACACCTGCAACATCTGGAGGGGCCACAGAAGTACCTCATGAAAAGAGGATCCTAGGCCTTAAACACATGTCCTACATGGACAGACTCAAAAAAACTCCAGCTATTCTCTGTCTCATATCGTCTACTAAGAGGCGATCTCTGCTTGACTTACAAAGCCATGTCTGACCCAGCTCTGTTAGAAATGTTGCATCTAAAGAAATCCCAATCCCTCCGCACCACGCACTCCAGATACCTCAACCTCATTACCACAATCAACAGAACATGCTGGAGGGACAGGTTCATTACCCAGAGACTGGCCATGCTCTGGAATAGACTTCCTATACATGTCAAGCAGAGCACCTCACTGGCCCTCTTCAAGAGAAATCCTGATGAGTGGATGGGAAATGGAAAGTTCACCCCGGGGATCACTCAAGTGGCTCTACTTGATAGAGGCACTGGGAACTAACGTTGGGCAGCACAATGCCAGGGCACTTCTAAGGGCAAAGCTTGTAAAGGCTCCAGGGCCATTAGCCTAGTACACACCTATGAACCTATATGTATATGTATATGTGTTTTGTGTGTGTGTGTGTGTGTGTGTATTTGTGCATAAACAGCATATGTGAATTCTGGGTCATACTTAACTCCCTACTGAGTTGATTAATACAACAGAAATTAACTGATGCATTAGCAAATCACAAAAAAGTTCTGTAGTCCATACAAATATTTTGGTGTACTGTCATTGTTTCTTAGAAGAAAATATGTACTTTATAGAAAATGAAGTTAATGAAATACTTTTCTTTGCGCTGAGGTGTATATTTTTTTAGATCTTAATTGAGAAAATAATCTTATCCACTGTCGATTGACTTGGCCTTGAAATTAGCAGTCATTCTGAGGGATAGAGCCTGCCTTGTACTGACGTGAATTCAAAGTCTGCTAAGAACTAGAAATGTTTAATGAAAGAGGAATAGATGCAGACTTGACAAATGCTCTGAAAAATAGTGAAATAGTAATGCGGTATTTTGTTTGAAGCAATTGAAGAAAGGATAGAAAGAAACCTGATACTCACTCTTTTTCAGAAGGATGTTCTAACTAATTTATACCTAAATATTAGGTTTAGTGTTTTTTTTCTGTTCAGATGTTTTTACTGGACTATTAATTAAGGATTCTTTCTCCATTCTGCATGTACTGTTTCATTGTCCTTTTATTTGTAGCAGTACTAACCTGAACTGAAGCTTCAATGTATGATAAAAAGGTTAACATTTCACTGCTGTTGTTATTTTAGCTACAGGAATGCATGTGATTAAGACCCCCTTGAAGTGAGAAGCTGTATGGCAGTTGAACCATTTCAGTAAAGGGATTTCACAGTAGAAAAATAAATTAAAGAGTTGTGATTTTTGTCCCTTTCTTCTGTGAGTCCAGTCATTGCAAGAGTGATGCTGAAGCCCTTCAGGTCAGGCTTATTCACCAGGATATAACTTTTGGACCTCCCACCCTTCCCTGGGGACATTCTGTTTCATTGTTGATGCAGGCATGTCTGTAAAGGAAGAAATAATACATTTCCTCTTCATGTCTTTCCTTTTTGGGTGATACATAAGGAAGAACTAATCCAAGTAGGTTTTGATCCATTTGTCCTCATCATTTGGTATTTATTTACCCAGTGTGCTTGCAGCCTAGAAAATTCCCTAGACAGATAGATGGAGTCACTGTGTTATTTTGACTGCAGGCAGATTGTCACACACACACACACACACACACACACACACACACACACACACACACACACACACACACACTACTGAACTGGAGCCTGTAATGCTTTCAAGCAAACCATGCTGTATGGTTATTGAAGGGCTACAGAGTCTGAGGCCAAGTATGGGAGGAAAGATTATTCCCCGAGTTTGGAGAACTTAGTAACACAGCACATCAATGCATCTGTTTGTCTGCTTCCCTCTTAATATGCAGTTAGATCAAAAAGTGTTATGTTAGGGTTCTGCAGGTCTTCTTATTTGAGCAGCTTTATTGATCCTTTGAAAGGCATTCTGGTCTTTTTACTTTAATTGCTGATGTTATCAGTATTGTACTACTGAGAAGCCCAGCAGAAGTTGCCATCCCTGAAGTTGTCTTGGGAAGTAGCTGATGGTGTCTGAATTTTTTTTCTTTGATAAAAGGACCAGCTTTATTGATCTCAATAAGAATAACAATTTAGAAAAATAAAAGCAGTCATGCACAACAAGAATGTTTTCATAGGATCATAGGAGTTTACTATGATATTGGCCTTGAGGCCCTTATAAGCCTAGCCAAGAGTTTAGCCCATGTTTAGACAAATCAGCACCTGATGCCCCTGTCCAGCAGGGAACACGCGTGGAATCCCCGGGGTATATTTTCTGTTTCCCATCCAATTTATTCAAGTTGCGCTTAAAAAGGGGTAAAGAGGTACTCTGCTTGATGTGGAGAGGGAGTCTATTCCATAGATGGGGGAGTCTCTCGGACACAAATCTGTCCCGCCAACAAGTCTTGTTGATGTCACAGACCAGGTTGAGGCTGCCCGTGCGGGTTACTGGAGTGGTGCTTGACTTGCGGATATGCAGCAAGCCCATCAAGGTGGGGTCCATGATTGCCTTGTATACCAGACAGAGGTCACCTCTGAGGAGTCTGTATGAAACTGAGTAGAGGGATATGGCTTTTAGCCATATCTGTATATGGTAGATGTTTGAGGCCCTGGATTCTCCTGGTGAGGAACCTCTGTGGTCTCTCCAGCTGCTGCATGTGCTTTGCGAGGTACATGCCGAAAGGGGAGTTGTACTCAATAATGGGCCTTATAACAGAAGAATACAGGGATGTTATGGCCTCATTGTTCCTGGATGAGATACCCTTACTTATGAGGTGGGCCATGTAGAGGGCTTTCCATACAAAAGAAGCAACATGGTGGTCAAAAGTCAGGTTGCTATCAACCTGGGTGCCCAAATCTCTCACAACTGATTGTGTGCTTAGGGCATTGCTATCAATGTGATAATTTGTGAGGGCGTTACTCTCCCCAAAGGGGATGATGATACATTTTTTAGTATTCAGCTTGAGGCCATGTTTTTGGCACCAGTCATTTGTCTGAGTGGGACCCTTTTGGAGGATGTCCACATCACTAGGGGAATTGATGACAGCACCCAGCTTGCAGTCATCTGCAAACTTGGTCAGCCATAGCCCACTGGTTGTGGCCTGCACCTCAGAAAAGTATATCCCAAATAACAGAAGCCGCCCCAGGACTGAACCTTGGGGTATGCCGCTTGTTACGGGGTCTACTGGTTGAGGTGGCTTCCCCTGTTTTCACTACATGGGTTCTGTCAGTGAGCCAGTTTGCTACCCATCTGGTAACATATGGATTGATGTCTAGTTGAGAGAGTTTATTTATTATGCCCAAGTGGGTAATAGTGTCAAAGACTTTGGCCAGGTCAAGGTAGGGGGTGTGCACCGTCTTCCTCTCATCCATGGCTTTGGAGACTGTCTCAAAGAAGTCGACCAAATTTAGCAGACATGACCTCCCCTTGACTAAATCAAATTGTGTGGGATCAAGTGTTTGGAGGTCGCCAATGTCCGTGTTGATGAGGCCCATGATTATCCATTCCATGGCCTTGCAGATCAGGCTAGTTAGGCTGATGGGTCTATAATTTCCTGGATCGGTGAATGCTTCACCTTTGTGTAAAGGGATGACAGTGGCTGTCCTCCACTCAGCTGGGACAAAGCCAGTACTCAGGGTTTAGTTGAATAGGGTGCCAAATGGTCCTGCAGGTTCCTGCCTGAGTTCATGTAGGATGCAGCCTGGGATGTTATCAGGTCCCATGGAGGCTGTATTTTTTTGCCTTTGAGTGGACAGTGATGACCTGTTCCATAGATCTAAGGGGAATGGGGCAGGTACTGAGGATGTTCTGTCTGTAGCAGATGTGGCCAATTTGTACTTGAAGCTTGCTTTGGAGGATTTCAATAGTGCTCTTATTTATTTGTTCAGGCTAAGGAGACATTGCTTCCAGTTGGGCACCTGCTCCGTCTTGGTCTTGGACACCAGTTTTTTCCTTTTATTATAGAGTTTATTTATTGCAGATGTCCACCAGACAGGTTTACTCTTCCTTGTGGAGGATGATTTAGTCCGGTCGGGTATTCCTGATTCCATGCATCTGTATAAATGCTCTTATAGTGCTTTGGTGTAGTTTTGGATATTGGTGCCAGTTCCTACAGAGGGGGAGGGGGTATTGAAGCTGTTTATACCATCCCTCAGGAAGCTGTAATCAGCTTTAGAGACATTTGTATGTCTGATCCTAGCTAAAGGGGGGGTGGTTGGGGGAGATAGTGACTTTGAAAGTGACCGCTTTGTGGTCGGATCTTACCAGAGAGGAGGATGATATAGGGATGCTGCAGTGGGTGGTTACTCATGTTGGTTAATACCAAGTCCATGATCTTATCACCTTTTGTGCGGGTATCGACTAGCTGTTCCAAGGCATTTGCATTGACAAAGTCAAGGAGTCTCTGGGCATTTGTGTTCTGACATGAGTAGTTCTTCCGATCTGTGTTTGGGAAGTTAAAGTCACCCAGGATCAGGGTAAAGGGTTGAATCTTGATAGATTCAAACAGGTCCAAATAGGCAGATTGGGCATCTTGAGTCAGATTTGGGGACTGGTAGCTAGCTATGATTTGAATAGGGGTCTTGTCAATGGTTAACTGCACCTGGAGTGTCTCCTGTGCGTCATACTGTTTGGCCAGCCTGGAGGTGTGTATGTCTTTAATGTATATTGAAACTCCACCTCCTTTGGTTTTACTACCCACAGTTTGGGGTCTGAATGTATAATAGGATGAGTAACCGGGTAAGGCTGTGGTGCTCTCTGTAGCTTTGAACCAGGTTTCTCTGACTGCACAGATGTCAGCATTTTCTTTACAGAATATTTATAAACTGTTCAAATTTCTTAAATGTTCAGCATGACCAAAGTAACCAGGTTATATCAGAAAGGGATACCTCCTTTGGAGTGCCTTTCCTTTAATACCGTGCTCACCCTTTATCCCTTCTCAAGTTCCACCTAGTATTGCACTCTGAAATACATATTTAACATGTAAGCAAAGTGGGAAGTAACTTCACAAACCATAAACAAGAGTAATCTTTTACACCCCTCCTAATTGCCAATAATATCCCATCTCTGTTCAGCTCAAACATTTTACTGATATAGCACTGCAGTAAACTTAATGTACTTCTTCACCATTCCAGGCAGCAAACCCAGCTCTGTGTATAAAGTTTTAGATATTGCTATACCTCAAATAGTCCAGTAGCATGATGTTCCACCATGGTGAAACACTCAAGCAAGTCATTCTGCAGTGACAACTTAAATACCTCTGAATACTCTGTTAGAATAATTTTGATACACTGTGCATCATGTAAGAAGTCCTTAATAACAGACCTACAAAGTATATAAATATAGTATATTTAATAAGTGTTTTTTTTTTACTTAATCACAGTTAGTCTTATGTCTGGAATGTGTTCTAAGATTAACTAGTAAAAAAACAAAAAAAAATAATCCCACCAATTCACCCCCACCCCCCAGTTGGTTAATCAGAACTGTCATGTGCTCTCATTCAGTGTTAAACTTTAAGCACTTGACATCTTCAAGAACAAACAATCTTTTATCAACACTGGCCTAATCTATATAAATAGCCTTCCAGTCTGACCATTCATACATCCATTCACATGTACACCACCTCTGACCCAAACAGTTGCCTAATATAAATCTCAGCATCTTAACATGGTATAACAGCAGGCTACACTAGTAAGCATTAACATCATCATGTAACAACACCTGCATATCCACATTACAGGTGTGCACCAGGTAAGTTCTGTTAATTGTTTACTCAGCATACAACATCCACCTCTCCGGAACCCACTCTGATTCACTGTCTGTCCCCCTCGACCTCTGTTCATTGTATAACCCCCTTGTCCCATGGTTCCCTGTTGTATTTCTCTTGTAGACGCTCAACAACAGAGAGAGTCCCAGAGAGGTGGTTACCAGGGCAGGAGGTAATTGAGGACAATGGACTACCCTCATGTGTTATTCTGAGGAATAACGCTGGTGATTTTAATGTGTTTAATTTCTCGTCATGTTCCATCAATGAAACTGTCTGTGATTTGCTATCTAGAGGCATGACCTTTGTGCCAGAGACCAAATGTGATTTGGCTAATACATTAATTGATTTAAAATATTGTGTAAGAAAACTGAATCTGAATGTATTGTTTAAATCTGTTGTATATGTGAGCAACCCTTTACATATCTCTAGTACATATAACCCCCCACTGCACCCTTCATTACAAACTTTTGAAAAATTTTGTGAAATTGATTTAAGGAATCTAAAAAGAGATGGGCGTATTAACAACTGAGGCTCAGATGAAATAGCGAGTTTACATAATTTTAAAATGTAATGCTGGTCTTAGAATTATAAAACCTGATAAAGGGGGTGGAGCTGTGATAATGGACATTACAGATTACAATCAAAGAATGAGAGATGTGTTGGTGAGTGGTGCTTACATTAAGAGCTCATTAAATGAACTGAATGGCGCATATAGGAGTAGCCGGAATGGACTCAATTATTTGTTTCCAAAAAAGCCAACAACTCGTTGGAATACACACTGCGAAACAACACTTTAATACAAAATAGTAAAAATATAAAACGTGAGCGCTTTCACAGAGTCCTCTCTGCTTCCTCAGACATACTACAGTAACTGCTGCTCTTGTTTAAATAATGATACCTCTAGGTCATATCCAATCAGTTAACAGCATCTTGATTGAATAAATAAAAGTTAAAGGCATACACTATACAAACACTATATAAACAATCAATCATATAAATAGTGAACTAAAAATATATGTAAAAAAACTGTAAAAACAATGGTGGTGAAACTGTAAAATATATGTACAAATATTAGAATATGTGACCAAACATAGTAATCAATGTTTCAAAGCCCTGTTCCTAAGAAAAGGTTTCAATGAAACCTTACTATTTAGTCCAAGTGGTCTGTCAGCCTGAAGCCTAATTATCCATTCTTGTTCTGAGGCTTCGGTCTTGTTGTTCATGTTCCCACCTCTTGTATTATCTTGTATGATATGTAACACTAGAAACTTGAAGGTGTGTGTGGCTCCCTCCTTTATAACATGCATCGCTAACGCACTTGTCTCTTTTTTATTTTTAATGTCCCTTACATGTTCTAGGACTCTATCTTTGAGTAGCCGATTAGTTTTACCTACATAGTAGGCTGGGCATTTTGTACAGAAACCAAAGTATACAACATTCTTACTATAACAGTCTGTATAAAAGTGTGTATCAATGCTGAACTTTCTAGTCGGGGGTGTATACTGCCCCCCTCCAAATATGAAGGGGCAGGCTGTACACCTTCTACATGGAAAGGTACCTAGCCTATCAGACCTTGCATAGTGGTCTCCATCTAACTTCTTATAGCACAACTGTCTTTTTAATAACGTTGTTTTTGAAGGTAAACAATGGTGTAGCCCCTATAACACCTTGGTTGAACTAGAAGGTGTTATAGGGGCTACACCACCGTTTACCTTCAAAAACAACATGTCATTAAAAAGACAGTTGTGCTATAAGAAGTTAGAAGGTGTTAGCCGTACTGGATCTTCGGAGCCGGTGGGGGCCGGCCTGCTGTTCGTGGAGCTTTTGGAGCTGACACCTGCCCTGATGTCATCAGTTCCATCTACTCTGACGTCCTTGGTGCCGACAGGGGACTCTAGGGACCGACACTCTCCTGTCAGGTCCAGGGAGGATAGTCGCACTGACTTGTCGGTGCCAACTCTTCCTCTCGGGACCTCTGCTCGGATGAGCTCTGCTCCTACCTCCGGCTCAGAGCCCATGGCCTCAGTGCAGGAGGGGATGGCAGTTCCCTCGGATCCGTCGACTCCTTCTCATCGGAGCCGTGATGCCTTCGAAGCCATGAGGAGAGCCTTGTACCCAAAAACATCCTCGACACTAGGTCTGGCCTCTTCTTCCCCTGAAGTGCCTGTGTCTGCTTCTGCCTCCATTGTCCAGGCAAGCGTAGAGACCCTGAGCCTCAGGTAGCCCGACAGGGTGCCCCTTGCTCTTCTGAGACCTCCCCAGAGGCTCCCACTGAGGAGGCCCCCAGGAAGAGATTGTGTAAGAGGAGACACTTGGACTCCTCACAGGAGTCTTTGACATCTGATAACTGACTGGGATGAGTCAGAAGGGTCCCCCCGATCCCCCTCTGAGGATATTTCCTTTGCGGAGATACTCGAGATCCTTAGGCAGAGGGGTGATTGGCAGTCTAAAATCCCTACTGAGTCAGTTCTCCTGAAGGCTATCGGGTCTCAACCTTCCATCTCTTGGGTGTCTCTGCCCTTCGATGAGCTCATGCAGCTGGTCTCTCGAAGGGGCGTGGGAGTCACCGGAGTCCATGGAGTTTGTTCCTCGGAGGCCAAACAAGTTCATTTTTGCACCCGTAGATAAAGATTTTTTGTCCAAGGGAGTCCCTGTTGATGCCATGGTGGTGGCGGCAGCCACCAAGAAGGAAATGTCTGAGACTTCCTCGACGATCCATCCTCCTAACAGAGAATCCAGGATCATGGATCATTATGGGAAACGCATGTTTAGTTCAGCGACTTTTACACTCCGATCCCTGAACTCTTTGACCCACTTCAACAGACTGCAAAGAAATCTCCTTAAGGAGTCGGGAGTTACTCTTCAGGGTACTGTTGCTGCAGGGGCTTTGGACAAAGTTGCCGCCCAGCTCACTACCCTAAACTCCATCATGAACTCGTCCATGCGTCTCATATCATAAGCAGCTGATGGGACGAGTAGAGCAGAGACGACATTCCTGGATGCATTTGTATTCCTTCGCGGAGCCCTTTAAGTCTTCATTTGTCAACACCCCATCTGATGCTCATCTCTCTTTGGGCCCAAAGTGAAGGAAACCCTTACCAGGTGTGAGCAGGAGGGAAAGACTCTGTCTGCCGTCGGAGTCCGTTTCTCCACCCCCTACTCGGCCTTACCCCAAAGGCCAACTGGCAGGGAAAATGTGGTTCCGAAAAGCCCAAGGAGCCTTTCAGGACACACGTGGTCAACCCCCCTTCTAGGGGCAGAGGAAGGGGTAACAATGGAAGATGCCGCCCTCATGGCAGAGGGGGTCCGCAACACCAGGGTGACAGAGATCACTTCTCTGGTCAACCCTATCAACGTTCCTGAAGGGAGACCCGACTATCCTGCTCTGGAGGCAGTCGGGGGTCGCTTGTCTTTATACCCAGATGCCTGGCAAGATATAACAAACGACAGCTGGGTACAAAGCATTATTTCCAGAGGGTATTTCATACCATTCTTCACCCAACCTACGCCCCCAAGAAGAATCCTGGATATTCCATCCAGTTACAGGGAACAAGCAACTATAGACGTCTGCAAGTTGCTAGAAAGAGAGTCATCCAGCCAGTCCCAGCAGACCAAATAGGATCCGGAACTTACTCAAGATTCTTTTTGGTTCCAAAGAAGTCAGGGGACTGGACACCTATTCTGGACCTCAACAGACTCGACCAATTTGTAAAGAAAGAGAAGTTCCAGATGGTCACGCTTCAGGCAATACTTCCCTTTTTAGGGAAAGACAATTGGATGTGCTCGATAGATCTCAAGGATGCATACTACCACTTAAAAATGGCCAGGCCATCCAGAGATCATTTGCATTTCTGGCTGGGAGCCAATCATTAGCAGTTTCGAGCCTTGCCCTTTGGTCTCACTACAGCCCCCAGAGTGTTCACCAAATGCATGGCAGTGGTCACGGCTCATCTGAGGCGTCTAGGATTCCAGGTGTTTCCGTACCTAGACGATTGGCTCCTTACCTCCACCACCAGGCATCAACTTATTCAAGCAAGAGAATACACTCTGACACTCTGCCATCACTTAGGCATTACAATCAACTCAGAAAAATCTGCCTTGTCGCCATCGCAGCATATTTTCTTTATAGGGGCTGAGTTAGACACTTCAACCACCACTCTACGACTACCAACCGAGAGGGTTTTTCTCCTTCGCCAACGTGTCAAATCACTAGTGTCAAAGGACAGAGCACCAGCCACAGAAGTCTTAAAAGTATTAGGTTTGATGGCTGCAGCAGTCTTGGCCATACCTTTAGCAAGGATGCATATGCAGATTCTTCACTGGCTGCTGTTCACCCACTGGCCCTATCAGGAACTTCCAATGAGTCGTATGATTTTAATTACAAACTCTTGCAAGAGAGATCTCCAGTGGTGGTTGACGTCTCTTCATGTAACCATAGGACGTCCCGTTATTCTACCCCTTCCAGTAGCCACTGTGACCACGGACACTTCCCTGATAGGGTGGGGGGGCATTTTCAGGGAATGACCACCCAAGGCACATGGACGGATCAAGAATCACACCTGCATATCAATGTCCTGGTGATGAGAGCAGTACTTCTGGCGTTGCAGTACTTTCAGGACTCTCTTCCTCTAGGGATGATTGCAATTCAGACAGACAACATGTCGGTAGTCTGGTATTTGAACAAGCAAGGCGGGACCAAGTACCAGACTACAGACAGCATGACGGTAGTCTGGTATTTGAACAAGCAAGGCGGGACCAAGTCTTACCCCCTTTGCCGAGAAGCACTCAGAGTTTGGCAGTGGGCTGTCTCCTCCCAGCATTTTCTGTTGGCAACGCACATCCCGGGGAGATCCAGCGTGATAGCAGACAAACTGAGCAGGGCAGTTCTGTTGCCACACGAGTGGTCCCTCAGACAAAAGATTGCGGACGGGATTTTCCGCGAATGGGGCCAGCCTTGCTGTTATCTTTTTGCCAGTCACGTCACCACGAAATGCAGAAGCTACTTTGCCCTGATTCCCCCTCTGGGACAACCCCCGAGAGACACACTCATACACGATTGGCCCCCCGGGTCTCCTCTATGCATTCCCTCCAATCCCTCTTATACTCAGACTTCTACAGAAAGCATTGTTGCTGGGAAGGGCTATCATCCTCATAGTCCCACATTGGCCTCGGCAGATTTGGTTCCCATTCCTTCATCATCATCTATTGGAGGATCCATGGATTCTGAACCCAGTTTCAGACCTTCTGACACATCCGTCGGGGGACCTCCATCCCTCATTGCAGTCACTGAAGCTCACAGCTTGGCTGCCCCAGTTCCTATCATAGCCAGGCTTCATGATCTGTCTGAGACTAGACAGATCCTCTTGTCGTCTCATAAGTCATCCACCAGGAGACTATATCTTAGTAAGTGAAGAGATTTTCCATATGGGCTTCTAAGCAGAACATTGATCCTTATCAAGTCCCTTGCTGTCCATTTTAGAATTCTTGACTATGATTTCTAATGAAGGAGCTGCAGCTGCTACAGTTCGGGTCCAGTTGGCTGCTATATCTAACTTTCATCTCAGCGTGGACGGGCTAAACATAATGTCCCACAAGTTGTCCAAGGCCTTTCTCAAATGGACCTACCACATGAGGCCTCCAGTGAAAACTCCTTTTCCTCCTTGGAATCTAAACTTTATGCTGTCTTGCATGATTCTTCCCCCATCTGAACCAGCATCATCTTGTGATCTCAAATTTTTATCCTGGAAAACTATATTTCTGGTAGCTATTACTCCTGCCCGCAGAGTGTCAGAACTTCAAGCCTTATCTATCAGCACTCCTTATTTGATTTTTCATGCTGATAGAGTATCTCTTAGGACAAACCCCTCTTTTCTACCCAAAGTTTGTTCTGAATCCAATATCAACCAAGTCATTGAGTTGCCAGTATTCTTCCCTAACCATTCCAACAAGTTAGAGTACATGCTGTACAAACTTGACGTTCACAGACAGCTCAGATATTTGGACAGAACAAAAGATGTTAGAAAATCAGACCAGCTCTTTGTGTCTTTCTCTGAAGCCAGAAAAGGTAGACCAGTGGCTAAAACACTTTCAAAATGGTTGTCTGATTGTATCACTTTTGTTTATTCAGCTGCTAATATGCCCTTACTGCACAAGATTAAAGCTCATTCTACCAGAGCAGTTTCTACATCTTCTGCATTTCAAGCCAAATTACCCCTTGATAAAATTTGTGCTGCAGCCATTTGGTCTAAACCTCATACCTTTATCACTCATTACAAAGTTGATAAGCCCTCCAGGGACAGGGCTTCCTTTGGGTCTATGGTCCTGAAGAATGTACTCCCATGAGCCATCCAAGATTCAGGGTGCTAGGGACACTACCCATCAGTGAAGACTGAACGGCAAGATTGAACAACTTCACATTAAGAAGTTATGTACTCACCATAACGTTCCATGTGAGTTGTTTCATCTCGCCTTCATTCTTACGTCCCTCCCTCCATCCCCCACCTGGCTGATAGTTGACGTAGAGGCTGATCTCATCCTGGTTATTCAGTTCTTCTCTCTCTTGGGAGAGTAGTTCTCTCACAGGGATATGGTACACGCAGCAAACAAGATCTGAGGTAATTCCAGCAGTGCATCATGGGATAAGGGGCTTGGTCTCAAGCTTTGAGCCTTGAGCTTTGCTAACGGTCGTGTCAGAGCCGATGGATCAGCTCCAAACCCATCAGTGAAGAATGAAGGCGAGATGGAACAACTCACATGGAATGTTATGGTGAGTACATAGCTTCTTATTGTTGTCTGTCTACCCAGACTGCATAACAAGAGCCATTCCCTAGGCTGTAGTCTTAGTGGAAAATCAAGACTGAAGCAGCTTGGACAGCTGGGTTGTAGGTTTGGATATTGTCAGAAAGGAAAGAATGAGAGATTTAGCCTCACTGCATTTTGGACATGGCCTTACTTATCTCTTGCAAGAACCAGTCATTTCATGGATGCTTCATTGCAAAGTTTGGGGGGCTGACAGGATACTTTGAAAACCAAAAGCTTTTATTCTTAAAGAAAGGTGGAAAGAACTCTGCAGTGACATCTAGTGATAAGAGTTCTTACACTGTATTTTCAAACTTTTCGTATTTATTTTAAACAAAGGGATTGTGTCTAGGTCTAGGGATGCTATTGTCCCCCTTTACTCACCCCTTATTAGTCTAGTGATCGAGTATAATGCCCCCATTTGCATGTATCTGTCCAGGCACACGCAATAACTGGAATGCCCACAGAGATATCTTACTAAAAGGATACAAGGCCTAACCATACTTTTCTGCACAAAGACATATAGTTTTCTGCTGTGCATTGGTTGTTAGCTAGCAAGCTCTCTGTCGCTGCCGTTGTGATAACCCCTTCCTAGCTTGAAGCTAGTAAGAAACATTTTATCACTGTAGTAATGTTGTACCTCTTCCACACTATCCCCATTGAAGTAAATATAGTGTCCCTAGCAGTCTGTTGGATCTCCTTTCTGCACAGATTTATTTCAGGGCCCTGCTATTGCAGTGATTTTAACACTTTTAAACATAACTTTTTTCATGTCCAGTAGCATTCACATCTGTCATGGTGTAGTTGCATTTCTTCAGTACTGAACACAACAACAACAGATTTTGTCTTCAGCTTTGCCTTAATTGACTTTGGTCTGAATGAGAATGATATGGCAGGTATGCTATACAGATAAACATTTCTTTGTCAAGTATGTGGAGATTCACATTGTGTTTTGTCTGATAGTCTTTCTTGTCCATTGTGGGACCTGCAAGCTTATTGATGACTTGTGATTGATTGAGAAAGGGTCTTGCTGATCCGTTTAGTATTGAGTGGGTGGTCTGTTGTCATTGCTGCCAGAAGAAAGCAATTGGTGAGCAAGACAGTGAACTAGCAGTGGACAAACCTATTTAACAAGCAATGTATTAGATGAAGTGACCATGAAGATGGGGGAAAAGGGGTTGCGGATGGCTGGATGGATTGATAGATGGTGTAGAGGCACTTTATAAAGTTTCAGAAGAGACTGGTTATCAGTGTACTGGCTGATTGATGCACATTATTTCACAGTTTAAGGTACTACTAAAACATTGTGCTAAGTGCTTATTTGTGTGTATAGAAACTGTGGATGGAAACATGGTACAAAGACAGAAACATGGTGCATCATCCAAACTGTTTTGGACAGCGGTGTGTGGTCATTAGAATTAACATTGCAGGCAGAGGAACCTGATTTTGTGCTGTATGTTCGTTTGTATACTGAAGTTTTAGGGGATGGAAACCATATATATTATTATCTTAACTTTTTGTTTCCTTGTCAAAATTTGCAGAGTTTGTTCTATCACTGTGTTTGTTATGAGATTCCTTTATTAATAAAAGTACTGTTGTGTATTTTATGTATTTGTGCTGCCCACTGAGTACCAAAGAGGTGGACTGACTTTAAATATATCCCATCAACAACATTCTAGTAGTAGTGTGGCGTTTTGTCATAGTATTGTTTACATTAGTGCCACATAAACCTCATAATATAGAATGTCGATCTTTTAAAATACTTCCAGGAATTATTAAGGGTCTAAACTTAATTTTGTTTTTGTGAAAACTGATGTGATTTGCTGCTGTTGTATAATACTGGTGCCAATATTTTCCTTTGTCCATTTTTTTTTCTATTTCTTTCTGCTAAAGTGTTTATTTTGTGTGCATGCTTTTCTATTCACTGTGCCTTCTTTCCATATCTTGCTTGGCTCTTCATATTGTAAGCATTCTGTAAAATTGCTGTATCATTTGTGTATTTACCTTTTTGTTTTCTGCCATTGACTCAGATTGCAGCTGAAAGGGTTCTCTGGGCCAGTGCACTTGCCTGGTTAAGTAAGTGAAATAGTCATTAAAACTGCACACTTTTTGTCTTAATGTTGGTAATGCTGTGGGAATTCAAGTTAAGATGCAAGATGTTTTTCAGTCTTTTAGTGTTGAAATTGAGGTGTTAAGATGCGCACTGTGCAGTTCTGCAGCTGTGCAAGCGGTACAAATCAGCAAGATTCATTTTAATCAACCTTAGTTTGCTTTCTGAGGAACTAAGACAACAAAGACTGAACTGCTGAAATGAATGAAAAGATTGTGCTTACGGACTTGTGAAAACATTCTTTTGTATCGCTTACCTCTAAAATAAATGTTAAAGAATACAGAACAAGCCCACATAATCTTCGTTTTCATTTTCCTTTAGTGAAATCCAGTTGAGCAATCAGTCTTGCTGGTTTATGTTGCTCTTGTTTTCATGTAGTTACGGGCCGATGTGTCAGTCAGGGGTCTATATAAATATGGCAGCTGAATAGATTCTGCTTCTGCAGCATTTCTGTTTATGATACCAGACGGCCAGTTTCCAAAGACCTGCATGGTCTGTTTGCTTTGAACTGTTTTCTTTACCTGTGAAGCTCTCTGTAGCTGTTGATCTGCCTTAATGCTTATGGTATTTTTGTATATAAATTGCCCATACTGAAAGCAAGCATGCATGTATGTATGCTGGCAATGGGAGATTAGGAGCAGCAGTTCATCTCATTTGGTTTGCAGATCTGAGAAGTGGTATAGAATGTAATAATCAACTTTATCAATTCCACAATAAATATAAAACTAGATTTTAGGTCAGGTTTGTATCTATATGTATAATCCCTGTACAGTAGGGTTGGAATATCTCCTTGTATAAAGTTTTTTTCTAATACAGTATTCTGTTTGCTGTTATTGAAGACTGTACTAAAATAGTTCTGTTCAAAACGGTGAGGCTTTAACAAAGACATGGACTAAATTAACTGTTTGAACATTTATTTGTTGCTCAAGTCTACATATAGTTGAGTAAAATACAGCTGTCTTTTAGTGTTGCTGTAGCTGATTCACACTCACTGCTTGTTTTTGTAATTTTGGCAGGTAAGTGCACACATAGTAAGTATGTATCCCACTTTGCCCATATCCTTATGCTGTCTTGAAATTGTCTTTGTCCCCACTGTCTCCCCAGGCTGATATTGTAAGGCATTCTTCATGATATTGCTTGTCTTGTCCTTCTACCCCCCCCAACACACACAGAGATACTTTACCTTCCAGTTGACCATTATTTCAGCTAAAATACCCGCATCCACTGCCCTGTTCTGTGAGTAACATTAGTATGCTGATAGATGCTGGCTCTGGCAGAAGCATTTGATTCAGTATGCTAGTCTGAGCTGAAGCACATCCTGGAAGATCATAGTTTTACTTCCAAATCTAGGAAGTCATTCTTTAGCTATCTGGGACACTGGGGTCAGGCAGTTAGATGGAATAAGTCTCTCTCTCTCTATCTCATTTCGTCCATGTCAACAACCTTGGAGTTCCTCAGTGCTGAATGTAGGCCCAATTGTGTTCACAGCATTTGTTAACAGTATGCGTATCAGACATGAGCATTCCCTGCCTGTTTATTGGTGACTGCTCTGTTATATTATAGGTGACTGCTCTGCTATATTAGCAGACCTTATTCTCGATGATGTTACTGTGAGGTTGCTTGCATTTATTGTACCAGTGGCTTAATGCAGAGTAGTCATACCTAAATGCTTTCGTAAACTAAGGCAGTGCTACTGTCCTTTAAGAACTTCCAGTCTTTTGCCTTTGACTGTCCTGCCTTCATTATTATTGGTGATGCCTTGAACCAGTCAGCCTTACAGCTTCTCATAACCATCCCTGACCTCTCATCCATTGAGGAAGTCATTTCTGGTAAGTCTTCTGCTTAGCTAGATTCTCAGCTGTATCACGGATAATAAGCTAAGTATGACACACGTGTAAATATCATTGTGAGCAAAACAAATCAAAAATGTTGGGAAGTTAAACAATGTAAACAGCTTCATTTCACCTAATGCCAGTCTGTCCATCAGTAATTCATAATGTATTCCTTATTGCCCATGTTTTGCAAATTTTCTTATGGATGTTCTCCCACCCTTCCACCATAAACTGGAGCAGGCTTCAAATAGACTAGTATGTTTTGCTTCAGGCTACCATAGCCAAATCCCATCATTGTTATCTCTGAGAAACTTGTTCTGGTTAGAATTTTACTACTAATTGACTCTGCTTCAACTGAAATTAGCTGATAATATCCAGTCACATTTAAACTGGAGATAATGTTCGTATGTAGATAATTTGCTAACAAATTTCTAAATTGTTTTGATTGTTCCCCTTGTTTGGAAGATTACTCAACGTGAACTGGTTTGCATCTACAAACACACTTCTTACCCAGGTTGTGGGGTAGGCCTTAGAATTATCTTTTCTGTCAGCTTAGATGCATAAAAACTACTTCAGAAGAAACAATTACTAGATGATTCTGTATTGCCATTTGTTGTATTATAACCCATTAACTTGCTAATTGGCATTTGATCCTAGATTGTCAGTCATGGTATTATATATATTTTCATCTCAACATTATGTACTTGCCAGATCGCCCTGCATTGTGATCTTTGTGCCCTTCTGTACCTCATCTCTGTTTCCTAATTGTCTGTAGACATCCTCATTTTCACTCACCAGCCATTCCTTATCTTCTCTACGTTTAACCCATGTTATTTAACTGGTTTGAAAATTTACTCTTTAAGCTTCTTTTTTGCAGGGTGCAAGGAACCTTGCACCCCCCCCACCTCCTGAACTTATATATACCAAGTCTGAGATTGCCATGTCTTTTAGAAAGGGGAATATTCCGAGAATGGGGAATCTTGGACTTGATATATGCAAGTCCTTATTTACAGTCATCCAGTCTCCACATCTTGGGACTCACAAAAGCAGGTCCTGAGATTTCAAATGGCTATTCATACTTTTTCTAGTAAAGAATTATTGTACCTTTTTGAGTTGTTTAAAAGACTGGATTAAAGGCTGCACAATAGTGTTGTGTTCCGTAACAGATAGGATCAGTGAGATATGTAGTTGTACTCTGATCTCCCTGGAGTGACTAAACATGCCATTTAAAATGAGGTGGGCTTCAAAATATATTTTCTGACACTGGTAGATATACACTGCTGCTTTAATGAGCAAACCATGTATTTTGTAGCACTGACATTCCTGGATGTGTTTCTGAAATTGCGATGGGGGTCGCAGCAGTGGTACATTTCATCATTAGATATTTAATATTTTGACCTTCCTCACAGTGGACAGCATTTTCTCACCTGTGTTATTGCAGGACATATGTACGGATGTGAACTAAATAATACATTTTTTTACTGAATTGCCCAACAGATTAACTAAAGAGTCAGTTCTGTTTATCATTCTGTAGTCAATCTCATCCTGACTAAACACTTTGAGCAAGTGAGAGTGAAAAGTGAGAGAGAAATGATTGATCTCTTTCACTTCCAGCAGAATGACAGCAGTCCTATTACTGTTGTTGTTTGTCTTTCGGCTTTTTCCCGGTAAGGGGTCACCACAGTGGAACTCCAGTCCGCTAATGATTGGCAGTAGATTTTTACGAAACGCCGAGGTGCCCGCTTGATGCCCAACCTTCAACGAAGGCATGCCCATTTACGCACGCATGTCTTTCAACACTACCCAACCGCGGGGAGGACATGCAGAGTCCACACAGAAGGCACTCCCAAGCCACGTCGAGAATTGAACGGGAGAACCTCTTGCTGTGAGGTAACAACGCTACCGCCATACCACCGCGGCATTCTAAAAGGTTAAAATGAGCTCTGTTGTATAAAGCAGTGTTTTCTGTCAAACTGAAGCCACCATTGTCCTCAGCTGTATTGATTTCATCTCATTTCACCACTTTCAGTCCAGGAAGTCTTGAATGAGATCCACATCCTTCCGGAGTGATTGGGTGTGGTGGCTTGGGCACCTAGTAGGATGCTGCCCAGGTACGTTGTATGGGAAATGTACCAAGTGCAACCAACTTTGAGAAAGACCTTAGGAAGACCCAGGATTTAATGGAGATTATGTCTCACAACTTCTTCTTCTTCTTCTTCTTTTGGCTTTTTTCCGGTTAGGGGTCGCCACAGCGGATCACCTGTCTGCTCATTATTGGCAGTGGAGTTTTACGGTGTCGAGTTGCCAGCCCGGCGCCCAACCTTCTTCGGAAGGCACACACATGCACACACTCACGCCTAGGGCCAATTTAGAGTGTTCAATCCATCTACAGCATGTCTTTGGGATGTGGGAGGAAACCGGAACACCCGGAGAAAACCCACGCGACCACAGGGAGGACATGCAGACTCCGCACACAAGGCACCCCAGCCGAGGATCGAACCAGAGAACCTCTTGCTGTGAGGCAGCAACGCTAACCGCTGCACCACCGTGGCCTTGGAAATTCATAGGAAGCCCACAGGATGATTTGTAAACTGTCACTGGGGATAGCCGAGTCTAGCTTTCCCTACCTACTTAGCTAGCTTCATCAGCAAACCATTAGAAAGTGTGCAGATCATTTTCTCCACTCCACTTTTTGTTTAGTTTTGTTTTGTTTAAATATATCTTTCCAAGGACAGGGGCTTGTAACAGAGACTTAAAAGCTGCTGTTTCTTCACAACCACTGAAACATTTTGGTGGTGGAAGTGTATTCCTGTATTCAAGTCTGAAGCCTCAAACTAATTTATTTATTTATAGATGTACCTATTTATTCATTTGTTTATTAATTATTTTTGTGTTGTGTCATTCAGACCCGCAGCTGTCCTGAAGAATCAGCAGACCTTTGTCTCATAAATCAATAGAAAAAAACAAACTATTGATATTAGATGTTAAGCGTATACATACTGTATAAAATATTAACTTGAAAAGTTTTGTAGCTCATTCCACAGCTCTGCATTGTTTTCCATTTTCTCTGTTCCTCCTGCTTCTGCTTCAGTTGTGCAGTGCTTTGCTGTGTTTTGTTTGACTTATCTCCAGTACATTGTTTTGCATCTGTGTTCTACAGCTAAATAAACTTCTGTATTTCAGACCACTCGTCCAACTCTAGAAAGTCCCCTTTTATGTCCTTTGTATATATAATCCAAGTTCCATTTACATTGTGCAGAAAGGCATTCTTTAATTTCCAACCCTTGAGGTACTCTAAGGCAATTGATACACTCATTCAAATATGACACTTTAGTTTGCAGGCTATGTACTTTGTGTAGTTTGTTTTCTAGTAAAAAAAAAAAATTGATTTCTTTAAAGATAAATAACCGCTGTTTTTAAAATTAGTCCCAGTACTATATTGAAACATTTTTTGAAGAAATAGTTAAGTTAAAAACTATGTTTATGGTAGGGGTTACCTTAAGAACATTGCGGAGAACATTGTGGGGAAGTTGTGGAATTAAGGAAGAATAAATACAAACCTCTACTAGGAATTGGTTTAGGGGATACCCAGAGAACCAAAAAGGATATGTCTGAATATAGTACAGCTATAATTTTGGAATATAATAATGATTACCAGGAAGTTAGATCTATAGTAGAGAACAATTGGACAAATACGTAGGGAGAATAACTCAGTGGTTTTCTCATTAGTAGATAATTGGCCAAGGTTGTTAAGAAAGACTTCTAAGAATCTTAAAAATGTTTTTGGAAGAGGTGATTATGAACTCCTTGGAATGTCTAAATGTAGTACTTTCAAATGCGGTCACTATAGATAACGTCAGTATATTTTACAGGCAGATCAACTTATCAAGGATTTTAGGTTAAAATACCACAAAGGGAATTGTTTGACAACTGGAGTGGTACACTTTGCCAAATGCACCAAATCCTCTTCCTTTTATGTCCGGAAGACCAAACAAGCCCTTAGATAATATGCGCACAATTATGGTATGTCTACTCAAAACAGTAATAGAGCTCTTTGTCTAAATGAATATATATCTATTAAACCAGTATTGAAACTAAGAGATACTAAGTTATAAGAATAGTAATATATGATATGTTGTTGTCTTTCGGCTTTTCCCAGTTAGGGGTCACCACAGCGGAACTCCGGTCTGCTAATGATTTGCAGTAGATTTTCACGAGCACCGAGGTGCAAGCTTGACGTTCAACCTTCAACGAAGGCATGCCCATTTACGCATGTCTTTCGAACACCCACCCAACCGCGGGGAGGACATGCAGACTCCACACAGAAGGCACTCCCCGCACTCCAACCGAGAATCAAACGGGAGAACCTCTTGCTGTGAGGCAACAACGCTACCGCTGAAGTAAGAATAGTAATATATGATATATTCATTATTATTTATCTAATTCATGCATGTATTTATTTGTTAGGGATTGAATGGATTATTTATTGAATTGTGTACACATACATTTATTCAGTAAGTTTGTAAAACTGATTATTGTACATTAAAACTCATTTCATATATGTTGTTGTTGTTGTGTCTTTCGGCTTTTCCCGGTTAGAGGTCGCCACAGCGGAACTCCGGTCCACTAATGATTGGCAGTAGATTTTTACGTGCCGAGTTGTCAGCCCTGATGCACAACCTTCAACGAAGGTACGCCTGTTCACGCATGTCTCCACACAGAGGACGCTCTAGCTGAGAATCGAACAGGACAACGTCTTACTTATTTTATTATATTTGCCTAATGGTCAATTGTAATTATGTACTGGATTTTTTTTTATTAGTAATATGGTATGGTTTACCTCAGGCAAGTAGATTGTCTACTAGTTTTTGAAAACATTCATATTATTTATGGATGTATGGACTTATTTTGAATTATTTTTATTTGTCTTGTATAATGAACTAGGCACACTTTTTTTTATAGATGTCCACTTAAAAGAAGAAGAAGAAGTTGTCTTTTTCCTTAATTGGGTAATAGGTTCCTTATAAGTATGAGAATCTTCGGGGCTATTAAATGGTTCTGAAGAAGTCTCTAATGCCATTTTATGAGATGAAACAACTATATTTTTTTGGTGTGGAATAAATGAAAGTCTTAATTTTCTCGGATTTACCAAGTTTGTTAATTTTTGAGTAACCAACTGTCAGTCCTGTACTCCTGCCACGTTTGGGTTCTTAGTCTTTTGAGTAGCGTTTTATCTGCTTTTCAGTTCAGGATGCTAGTAGCTAACCTTCATTATCAAAACAATGACATTGTGTTTCTGTTAAGTGATTTATGACATTAATTATAAAGATTTATTTTGAATGGTTGTCAGACAGATAACTTGTGTGTTATTATTGTTGTTTAGGCATTTCAGTCTTCACTTATTGAAGTTAAATGGGTACAGTTTTTTGATCACTACTTTGCAAACTAAAACCCTGTTCTACGTCTGCTAATACCATACCTCCCTACTTCCTTCGGGTAGCAGCAGACTCTGTAACCCTCCCAGTCTCTATTCTGATAAACCGTTCTATCTCTGAATCAAAAGTTCCCTCTATTTGGAAAGAATTCTATACTCTACCCATACATAAAGGAAGTAACTCCATAAAAATCTCCAGTTTTAAACATATAGCTATCCTGTCATCTTTGTCAAAAATATTAGAAAAATGTGTACATAATCAAGTCATGGAATACTTACTTCAAGAAAATCTGCTCAACCTAAACAACACGTCTTTCTTCCAAAACATAGCACCACTACTGCCCTCCTGTCCTTCATCAACAGTGTTTCTCTGGCCAGAGACAACAATAAGCTAGTCTCATGCCTATTCCTAGATCTTTCTAAGGCATTTGATACAGTCTCCTGCTCTCTTCTTCTGAACCAACTGATTAGCCTTAACTTCTCCACCACTAGCATTGCCTGGTTTTCTAGTTATCTTACTGGTTGAATACAGTCAGTAAAGTGGCCCTCGGCTCCCCATCCCCGTCTTAAAATGGGCGTTCCCCAAGGATCTATTCTTGGTCCATTACTTTTCAATATCTTTACTAGTCTACTGTACACTTCCTGCCCTCAGTCATCCCTTGTCCAGTATGCTGACCTACAGTTATCACCATTGCAAACATTCTCTCTGACTTAAATTCTGTTACTCAGAAATCCTTTAACTCGGTTGAAACCTGGCTCTCTAACAACCAGCAAATTCTGAATCCTAAAAAAACTAAGCTCTTACTTTTTCTTCCCAAAAACCTAAACCACCTTAAATCCATTTTTGCTATCCATTCTCTAAATAACACACCTGTCGTAGTTGAACTCAACACAAAACTTCTAGGTGTCATGATATAAGGCCAACTGAAATTTGATTTGCATGTTAATAATTGCATTAAGAAAACCCATCAAAAACTTGGCCTCTTATACAGAAATAAAAAGTGTCTCACTAACTAAGCTTAAGTATCCCTCTGTCATGCATATCTACTACCAGGCCTATTGTATAATTCCAAAATCTTCACAAACCTCCAAACTTCTCTACTAACTAAGCTAGAAACTATCTATAACAAAGTGGCCAGATTTGCTGCAAACCAAAACTATAGATCTCATCACTGTCTCTCTTTAAAATACTTAAACTGGATAGAATTTACCCACCAGCTACCCCTCTCTCAGCTTCAGATTATCCACTCTATCTTGTACCAACCATCTTTCTGTCCCAACCTATCTGTTCTAATCTCCTCCTAGAACTCTAGGACTCTCCAAAGCTCAGACCAAGACTTACTACAAATCTATAAACCCAAGAACAAAATTGGTCAAAACCTCTACAGCCACTACCGTACCATTTCTTGGAAGAAACTGCCATTGGAAATTGGGTCACTCAAAAAACTCAAAGAATTTCAATCTGCCACCAAAACAGTACCTAAATAGTTGCTGGGCATTCCACTGTACTCACCCTCCATAAACTGTCTACCTTTCCTATGTAGCTTACTGTCTCCCCTCATTGGTTTTATTTCTGTTATGTCTCAGCTCTCTTAGCCATCTTATCTAGGTAATTACCTGTCACTCAATCTTATAAATATCTCTGCTTATATACTACCTGTATTATCCTCACTAACTGTAACTTCCTTAGCTATAATAACAAGCTTTGCATATTGTTTCTGCACATATCTTATGTTAAACGGCAACTTAAACTTTGTAAATAATTTTTATGCTTTAAGTGAAAATGTTAATGTTTTGTTTTTAATATGATTGTCAATTTTATTTTTATTTTTCTCCCTGGGCCTTCTCTGAAAAAGGGCTATAAGCTCAGTCAGACAAACCCAGTCAACAAATGTAAAATAAAATAAATAAATCAATCTATCAAAACTTTACAGTTTTCTCTTTTTTTAACTACTGTTTTAAAAGATGTAAAGCAAAGGCATCGAGAGATTGTGGATGAAATAAACAAGAACTCCGTAGTATGTTTTCCTGTACTTGTTATACTAGTGTTTTTTGAATGGCTGAAGCCCTGATAATTGTTCATTTGAACCCAGGTTTGATTAGCAGGTCAGGCTGCTAGAGGAGTCAATATAAGGAGGCAGATGAGTAAAAAGGGACTGCCTGCTCACCTGTCTCAGGAGGAGGGTTGAAGAGGCTTGCTTTGGGTGCTTCTGTATTCATGTCCCTGGTGGAGACGGTAGTCACAGGTGATAGCTATTAATGATGTGGAATGGACAGTTGATAGTGTGCTGCTGCTGCTGATTATGCAAAGATGGCTCCCTTACAATGCTTATTGCACACCCACCCATATTACATGACCAAGCATGGTAAGAGAGTAATGTGTGTGCAATAAACTCTCTGTGTATGCAACAAGATGCCATGCAACTTTCCAATTCTTCTGGAAACCGCAGACAGAAAGAAAGAGTTGTACTAGTGGGTTCATTGTGTTTTCAGTGTAGTTCCACCCTTGGATGTATAGATAAGCAGTATGTATTGAGCACAGATGTATATGTTTTTAACGCCTTTATTGAAGTGTCACTTAAGACACAGGCAAAATTACATTTATATAAAAGAAAAAAAAAATTTACATATTCCCAGTTGTAGACATTATGCACTACATATATTCTTTTCTATAATTATCATTAGTCCAACATTACATAAATCGATAAGTTCCCTTAAACCTCACTCCTCATTCAAAACATTACTCTGCATGTGCTGTTCCCACAATTTCCATTTTTTTATGTAATTTGCTCCTGCCCTTTTCTAAAGATTCCACTTCTAGTTCTTTTTTCTCTCCCCGCGGTCGAGTGGCCTCCGAAAGACATGTGTGAATGGGCGTCGGGCCGGCAACTTGGCACCATAAAAATCTCCTGCCAATCATTAGCGGACCGGAGTTCTGCTGTGGCGACCCCTAACCGGGAAAAGCTGAAAAGACAAACAAACTATTTCTCATCCAATATTTCTGGCAGAGTATTTTCTAGGGGAATTTTTAAAGCCTGCTAATTGCACTCCCAAAACATATGTTCCCATTTAACCTTTTCTTCCCCAGCATTTTCTTTGTACTTGTGGAACAATTATTTGCATGTGCATGGTGTATAAAAATGCCTATGCAAACACTTCCAATCAAAATTCCTAAATCTTCTAGATTTTGTTGCATATTTGGGAGTGATATGTATATTATAGTCATCCCTGTCAGCAAATTCTTCTTTGTCCATTCTCGTGTTGGCTTAGTTCTTAGAATACTTTCTGCTACTTTATAATATTTTGTATGGCTGCTGTTAGTCTATTAAGTACTTAAGGATTTGTATAAGAAATCCAACTTTTACCGTATTTTTTGACTTTCCCTTCTTCATCATCCCTTTCCACTTTGAATTATAGCTGTCTGCTTGAGCCTTAAATAACTGTGTAGCTCTAAAATATTCCTTTAAACCAGGTAATCCTAAACCACCTTGTTCTATTGGAAGGATCAGTATATCACACTTTAGTCTTGCCCTCTTCCCTCCCCAGATAAAAATCCTTCAACTCTTTTTTAATTACTCTCCACAACTTCTCCTCTGTTTGATAAAAGCACACTTGACCTATATGTAAAATTGAAAGGACTAAAAACATTTTCACTGCTGGTATATTGCTATCCATATCCAAAACAAGAGCTTCTGGTTTCTTAGTTTTTGTATTATCTTTTGTTTAATCTCTTCCAATATATCCTTTGTAATCCATCCTCCTAAGTACTTCATTTTATCGTCCCTCATAAATATGGATATTACTGAACCAATTCATGGGTGGGTACGTAATATACAGCTATAGCCTTTTGTATCTTCATTAATTTTTATATCCTGAAAAAAACACAGAACTATCTTGGAATATTCCGCAATACAGAGATGCTCTTTTCTGGTTCCATCAGGCACAAAATAATATAATCTGCAAATAAATCCAACTTTTCTTGATTACCATACCAATTATATCCATGAATTTCTAAGTCCATAATGTTCTTTGCCAATGGCTGCAAGTAACACAAATAAAGGGGAAAGAGGGTACCCCTGCCTGATTCCTTTGTTCAGACACAGTTTATCAGAGAGAAACCCTCCCACTTTAATTTTTGCCTCTGATCCCTCATATATCCTCCTAATTAAGCTTATTGTTGTATCAGGGAATGCAGATGTTTTCATTGCCCTACTCATAAAATCACAGCTTACTCTGTTGAATGCATTCTCTACATGAAGTCCCACCAACAACAGTGATATTTTCTTATGTTCTTCTTCCCTCTGGATCATCATTGTTCTATTAATATTGTCAAATGTTTACCGTCCCTTCAAAAAACGTATTAAACCTTATCTATCGATTTTGGCAGACATTTGCAATTCATTTCTCTGTTAATGAGATATACACTTTGTCGTCGCCATCTTCTTTTTTGTTGGCTGCTCCCATTAGGGGTCACCACAGCAGATCATATGTTTCCATTTCTTCATGTCCTCTGCATCTTGCTGTGTCACAACAGCCATCTGCATGTCCTCACTCACCTCATCCTTAAAACTTATATTAGGCCTTCCTCTTTCCTATTACCTGGCAGCTCCATCCTTAGCATCCTTCTCGCAATACACCCAGCATCCCTCCTCAGCACATGTCAAAACCAATGCAATTTCGCCTCTCTGGCTTTGCCTCCAAACTGTCCAACCTGAGGTGACCCTTTAACATACTCATTTCCAATCCTGTCCATCCTCGTCATTCCCAATCCAAATCTTAATATCTTTAACTCTGCCATCTCCTGTTCCGACTCTTGTCTTTTTGTCAGTGCCACCATCTCCAACCCATATAAGATAGCTGGTCTCACTACCATCTTGTAGTTCAGTCTTACTGGTACTTGTCTGTCACAAATCACTCCTGACACTCTTCTCCACCCACTCCACCCTGCCTGCACTCCCTTCTTCACCTCTCTTCCACCATTACTCTAAACTGTTGATCCCTCATATTTAAACTCATTCATCTTCGGCAACTCTACTCTCTGCATCATCACCATTCCTCTGTCCTCCCTCTCATTCATACACATATATTCTTAGTCCTACTGACCTTCATTCCTGTTCTTTCTAAAGCATATCTCCACCTCTCCAGGGTCTGCTCAACCTGTTCCTGCTCTCACTACAGATCACAATGTCATCTGCAAACATCATAGTCCACGGGAACTCCTGTCTGAACTAGTCTATCAACCTGTCCATCACCACTGCAAATAAAAAAGGGCTTAGAGCTGATACTTGATGCAGTTCCACATACACCTTGAATGCGTCCATCACTCCTACTGCAGACCTTGCCACTGTCACATTGCCCTCATACATATCCTGTACCACTCTTACATAGTTCTCTGCCCCTCCCAACTTCCTCATACAATACCACAACTCCTCTCTAGTCACTCTGACATATGCTTTCTCTAAGTCCACAAAGATAACAATGTATGTCCTTCTGACCTTCTCAGTACTTCTCCATCAACACCCTCAGCAAGCCTCACATCTGTAGTGTTCTTTCCTGGCAGAAAACCATACTACTGTTCACTAATCATCATCACCCTACTTAACCTAGCTTCCACTACTCTTTCTCTTAACTTCATAATGCGACTGATCAATTTTATCCCTCTGTAGTTACTACAGCTCTGCAAATCACCCTTATTCTTAAAAATAACTACCAATACACTTCTCCACTCCTCAGGCATCATCTCACTTTCCAAGATTTTTTTAAACAATCTGGTTTAAAGCTCCACTGCCATCTCTACTAAACACCTCCATGCTTCCAGAGGTATGTCATCTGCACCAACAGCCTTTCCATTCATCTTCATAGCTGCCATTACTTCCTCCTTGCTAATTCATTGCACTTCCTGATTCACTATCCCCTCATCATCCAAACTTCCCTCTCCCTCTCTCTCTCATTCTTTTCATTCATCAGCCCCTCAAAGTACTTTTTCCATCTGCTCAACACACTCTCCTCACTTGTGAGTATCTATCCCTCATTATCCTTTATCACCATAACCTGTTGCACATCTTTCCCATCTCGGTTCTTCTGTCTACCCAACTGACACAGTTCCTTTTCTCCTCTTATTGTCCAACCATTCATACAACTCACCATATCCTTAGCCATCTCGGTCTTCACAAAATGCCTCATCTCCTTGTACTCCTGTCTTTCTTCATCTCTCTGACAATCCCACTTCTACTTAGCCAACCTTTTAATCTGTATACTCTCCTGTACTTATTCATTCCACCACCAGGTCTCCTTGTCCTCATTTCTCTGTCCAGATGTCACATCAAGTTCCTTTCTAGCTTGTCTCCCTTTACCACCTCTGCTGTGGCTGCCCAGATATCTGGTAACTCTTCACTGCCACCCAGTGCCTGTCTTAACTCTTCCTTGAACTTCCCGTTACAGTCATCCCTTTTCAACATCCACAATTTGATCCTTTTAATGACATAAACACTTTGTAATCATAGCTTACAATGAAAATGGGCCTATCTGAAGTTGGATGTGATGGGTTGTTACCATCTTTAGGTGTTACAGCCACCACAGCTTTCTTCCAGGATGTTGGTGTTCCCTTCATTTTAAAATACTGTTAAACAAGGCCTTCCAGATCTTTAGCCCTTTCTACCCAGTTAGCTTCCAAACTCCCACAGGAATACCATCTATTCTTGTAGACTTTCTTGGAGATTGATTATATGTCACTCTTTTTTATCTCATCTCCTTCAATTTAAATTCTTAATTGTTGAGCCCCATCTATGTCTAACCTTGGCATACTTAAGGCTTCCATAAATATTTCCAATTGTGCTCTTTCTTGATTTCCAAATTTCTCTGCTTTATGCAAGTTTTCATAAAATTTCCAAAATATCCCAAATGTCTCTGCGAGACCTAGTTATTTTTCTTGTTTTAGGCTCCCCGACTTTGGTGGGTCTATATCACTTTGACGAAACAGCAGAAGTTTGAACACCATATGTTCGAACTTCTAATCTCAAACTGCAAAACCATCGAAGGCTTAGAACAGCGATTTTTTTTTCCCAGGGAAAAAAATCGCTGTTCCAAGAAAACACACACACAACACAAGCACACCAAAAAAACAGCAATCCACACACATACACTTAAAATCCAACATCTAACCCTACTCTAAACTGTACATACACTACTATCTATCCATTTACCTTAACCCTAACCCTAACCCTAAGGTCTGTCACTATTGCACACTCACCTGACCCGCACCCTAACCCTAACTCACCTATCCCGCCCTAACCCTAAAGTCTGTCACTATCGCACACCCACCTCTCCCACACCCTAACCCTAAGTCATTTAAACTGCGCCCTAACCCTAACGTCCGCACAATCGCACACTTACCTGAACCCGACCCGTAACTTTCCACCACAGTGCTGAAAATAGCAAAGCCACAGAAATGGCCAACCGTATTTTTTCCCTAGGAAAAAATTCGGTGTTCTGCAGCTTCGCTATTTTCAGCGTTCACTGTTTTGGCTCCGATATTAGAACATTCGATGTTTTCAAAATTTGATGTTCTAATATAGACCCGACTTTGGCAACAACCCTTTCTACTTTCTGTTGCCTAAGTCATTATGGTACAAGTTTTTGTGCTCTGAAGTTATCAAGGAAACAGTTGCTTAACAGCAGTCTTTCTAAACGCATTCGTATTTCCAGATGCTCCCTTCTTTTATCTTTAGCACTTTGCAGTTTTGCCTCTTCATATTCTGCAAAACTTTAACCTTTGTCACCTCCACTAAATAATTACTTTACTTCTTAACCATGTCTTTTTTTATTTTTTTTATTTCCATCCTATTTTTAAACTTCACTTTCATTTTGTCCCACTCACTATAACCTCTGAAGAAACTTCTTCCCTAATAACTCTTGAATAATTTCTACTACCCATTCATTAAATTCATCTCTTTTTAACACATAATAAGTGTCTTATTTTTACTTCATTACTCTGCATTTTTATCTTGGTTGTTATTGGTGTATGATCTGAAATAACTATTGGATGTGTGTCAAAGCTTTCAATTAAATGCAGATGTTCCTGTGAAATATAATTTCTGTCAAGTGTAGCCTAGTTATTGTAATTTGGGGAATAACATGTACATTTTCTCAGAGTTTCTATTACTGAAGTCACCAAATATTTTCATAAGTTTCTTCAGAAATTTACCTGCTTTTGTTATATTTTCCCTTCTAGGTACCCCAGATACATCCTCACTGTTGCAAATCCAGATACATCCTCACTGTTGCAAATCAAGTCCCAGTCCCCATGTGTAAGTGATATTTCTTACTGAAAGCTGATTATTTCCTCCCAAACTTTTTTAAGCTCCATAACAGCAGTTTTTGGTGGAATATAAATACATGTCAGCATAATCATCTTTCCTTTCCAGTAGCCCTTTTCCTCCACAAATCTGCCCATGTATATGTAGATAATGTATAATGTATGTGTACATCGTTTAAACTAATGTATGTGTAACCCAATGAATGCTACATATTTTATGTTTCATTAATATCATTTAATCCTACATGCCCTTTACTACTATGCATTTTTACTCTGGTATAATTTCTGTGAATTATTATAGTAGTTGATCTATACCAATTTAATGTAACCTACTACTTCCTTGTTTTTTTTTAAATATGTACATTGTTTAAATTATATATGGAGCTTTTCTCCCCGAGCCTCCACTGAAAATGGGTCCCAGTGGACTTTCCCGGTAAACAAATGTCAATAAATAAATAAATTTTTCCACTCTTCTATCACTACCGGAGCTCCTTTAGCAATTATTTGTAGTCTCTGATATTCTGCTAAATATCCCTCATGAAATTCTTTCTTTATCAAATTTATATGCTCACCTCTTTCCAAACGTGTCTTCTGTAGCATTGCTGTGTGCACTCTGCATTTCTTAATATAATTCAATACGCGTAACTTTTTGTCTGTACCTGTGAGGCCATCCACATTCCAAAATAATGTGGGTAGTGAAACCATTTTGATAAGAAGTTATTACACTCACCTATTATATATGTCAGCTTTTTTAAATGTCTATTTCCAGCTTTTGTGTTACATGCAACCACTGTTTGGCAGCTTGATCCTTTATATAGCTTTTCTTGTCATCTCCATTTGAACCCATGTCCCATTTTACATGACTTTTTGCTTTAATGAAAACTCTCAAACAAAACAAACACACATACTGAACATCCCCATAATGTATTAACATAAAACAAACACACAAAACTATGTACATCAATAAATAATGAATGTTAGCCCTCCTGATAGGAATAATTGTCCTAAATCAACACCTGCACTCATATGCATTACCTAACCTAAAATTAATTTTATCCATGCTGAAGTACATGCTACAGCCTGTGCTCCTACTTACTACTAATTGTTGCCTATTCTTGTAAATAGGTTGTATGCTTTCAGAACACATTAACTTTTAGCTTTAAAGGACAACAATGGGATTCTATTATTAAATGCTTAACTTTTCTGTCCTTTTTCTCCCTATGTACAGTTCCTGACATGAATAACCAACAGTACAGCATTTAAAATATTTTAAATTGACTGTTTCTCTCCACTAGAACAGTACGTTATTATACTGGTATGGTTTCCCTTCCAAAAACCTTTGATCCTGCCCTGAAAAAAGTTTGCTGCAGTCTCCAATTCATGGGTGTCATCAAGGCCAATGAATATAGGTAGTTTTCTGGCCAATTCCCTCTCCAAACTGACATCGCCATGACTGTCCTAAAAACCCACCTATGCTGTGATGTCACAGCTCCCTGGTCCTTCCCCTACCCATACAGACAGTAAAGGCTAGAACAAGGAAACAGTACACGAGTCAAGTTTCCTGTTGTGAGCTGTCAATCACAGCAGGTAACAGCTCAAATTACCCTTAGCACTTTAACAGCTAGGGATGTTAGGTGTGAAGGGTGATGGGAGATGAGTCGAAGTAGTACAATTCAGGCTTCACAAAAAACTGCAGGTTTAGCCATTGTAAAAAGAAGCAGCAGTAAAAGCCACTCTGAAAATCTGTTCTGTGGCATTTGTACTGTTTGTGTTTTAAGTAGTCATTGAATGGCATGAAATGTTACTTAAAACTGACTGAAAGACAGTAGTGTATGCATGTACAATCAATGCAGTGGTAAGAGCTGTAGGAAGAAAGAGGCCTGTGTGATGTTTTTTTTTACAGACACGCAATGCATTGTGGGATACCTAGAGACAGACTAAACAATCCAGGTCACTTTAAGATGCTAGACCCCATGCGGTCAGACTCAGAAATTATGTATAAAAATATTTAGAAACCTGTAAATAGACCCAGGATGGTGTTAAAATGCAGGAAACAACAAACCATGATGAAATAAACATGTTTTTGAGTCTGTAGGTGTAGACCTCCTTTAAGAAAGCATGTACTGGCTGTCTTTAAATAAAACTAAATTATACACTGTTCTAATAAATGTATTCGGGTACCGGGAAAACTGCTATCTCTTTCTCACTTCCAGTAATTTCAAACTTTATCTTTTACTAAGCTGTTTGCCCTTGTACTTTTTAATTTTATGTTTTTCTCAGCAAACAATGTCCAGAGGTCTCAAGATTCATTGTTCAAACCTGTAGTCAGCTTGTCTCGATTGAAACATTCAAACTAAATGTACAGCTGTTCCCAGCTGCAGACTTCTCAACTCACAGTGAGCATTTATTTGGCAAAGGAAAACTTTTCATTACATACATTGTACTCTTATTTTTGTAGTATACATGCTTACACAAGAAATGTATTAGATTAAGTGAAGGACATTAATCCAGACATTCACCTATGCAAGAGTAAAAGAAAACATTTCAACTCTACATATATTATGATCTGTGTTCTTTTACACCACATCTCCATTCCAGCATCCCAAGATTACAGCATATTAACTTAAACATGTGTTTGTCCAGCCTTTCTTCTCTTTTTACATTGTAATGCCTACATTTCTTAAAAATAAAAAATAAAAAAGTAACTGTTTAATGTCTTAGTCGCATACAACAATCAATGAACATGATTTAATATGTAACATGCAATTTATATCATGAAATGTTTTATACAAATACTGTTAAGAACAAAAATTGTACATAGTTACTCTTTTTATTTTTATTTATTTTTTTTCCTTTTAGTGTCCTCCCAGCACTAATGACTTGAAATGAGGTATATACCTTTCAGCACCCCCCCTCAACAAGTCTAGCAAACTCAACAACAGTCCAGCCTTTCTCAGCCACTTTTTCTTGCAAAGCTGTACTTCACAAGTGTGTTTAGTGATTTGGTGATGTACAGTCTCACATATATTCACTAATTTTATGGTTGTTGGTCTTTTCCTGTTCGTCTCCATCTCCCAACCTATGACTCTGGTTCAAGTCCAAGGTACTACTGATTCTTCTAGTCAACTCTTGTGCTTTTTTCTCTCTCACAAGCATTTTTCTCTGGAACATTGGAAAAGATTTTGCTGGCAAAGTCTCTCTATATGGACTTTTATTATCAGAAGAATGAGAAGCAGAGTCCCCTTCTGTTTGATGGCCCATCTTTTGTTGGACAAACTATTGTATTTCCTCCTTAGTCTGTTCTGCATCAATAAATGAGTTTGATACTTCAGGAAAAATATTCTGAAGACAGCTAGATACAGATGCTTGAATCTCACATCTACTTCTTAACATCCCCTAACTGATGGGATAAATGTACTTATTTTTGTCTTGTGAACAGTGTTTTCCACAAACACTCTACTGTCTCCAATTTTTAATACTTTGCCCTTCTATCACAGTTTTTCAGGATCAGTTCTTTCAGCTGGTATGATTGCATGTTTACTAATACAGGTCTTGGCTGCTTTCTCATGGCCAGATTTGGAGCATACATGCGGTATACCCTTTCAGTTAACAGATCCTGCTGTGGAATACCAATCCAGTTACTTGTTTGTGCTTTCATGCAATTAATACGGTCTATTCCTTTCGGTTTCTGGTACAGCAAAAAATCTCAGGTTTTCTGTGCATGCTATGTCCTCTAACTCTATCATTTTTTAAACAACTCTTCTCGAGCAGTCTCATACTTAACCAGGCTTTCCTTCATTTTGACCTCTGATTTTATCAGTTCATCTAAACAACTGTTTGAAGCTTCTTCCACTTTTCCAGACTTTTATAATTTAAATTAATATACTCCTTCAATGTTTTATTTATTTATCTTTGATGTTTCATTTATTTGAATCAGGTATGAGCACATTTGATTTACTTTTTCCTCTAAATTACTGCCATCTCTTGTACCAAAGCTGGAGCTTGAACTGCATTTTGCTGAATAGCCGCAGGATTCTTAACAGTCAAGGTTTTCTGTTCACCTTTTCTAGTTGATTTTCTTTCAGGCTCTTTAAGTTGCTTCTTTGCTGGCATCCGGGCCGTATGCTTGCTAGCCAATGATAAGTTTTAGTAAAACTGTCCAGATTACTAGCCCTTCCATCTCAGTTTCTTTTGTCATACTGGGAGAGCTGAAATTAAGCTGTTGATCAGTGTGCAGTTATCTTGGAAGTCTAGAGTAAAGATATACTGTGCAAAACAATTTGTTTGCTCAACTGGATAAAGTTCATCAGGATTTTAAAGGTATTGAAATGTATGGTAATGTGTCAAAAGGTTATGTGTTATGTTGGCCATGCTGGTTTAACTGCAGAGAAAGATAGGAAGAAACTTGTCATAGATGATAATAATTCTGTAGATATGTTTTGATGTGTACTTTTCTAAAAGCATGACATGGGAAGCTTTCATCTTTTGTAACTGATCATCAGAATTACATTAATGAACATTTGCTCTGTAGTATGCAGGAATCTGATTCAGCACTGAGTGTAGTATGCTTAAGATTCTGAATCTGTTACTGTTTTTTTATGCTGAAAGATAAAGTTTCACTTAAAGACCATTGTTATCTACAGAATATTTCAACAAAGATTGCCACCACCCCTGTTTTTTCTGGTGTTCTTATTGTTGCAGTTTCAGTGATTTATAGTTAGAGAATGAAGATAAAGTAAAAGGGGAATGCTCTGTTTGTTTTTACTCTGATGAAACTAAAAAGGGAAGTGTCTGTTTTTTACTCCGATGACATCCTTCAGTTTAAGGATTTGGATGAAACACTGTTTGAACAGGATACAGTTACCTAGAGCTACACTTTATGTGGAGGGGTTTATTCTTTGCAAGGGGGCATCCTAAAGGGTAAATTGGATTTCAGATCTTAACTTTTTTGATGTAGGCAGAAATGATTCTTCTAAATGTCTCCTTGAGTCCCCTGAAGTAGTTGTGGAAAGAATTCTTTAGCTGTCTGTATCCAAGAACCCCCAGAGTGCGGTGGTGGTAGTGATGTTGGGGGAACAGGTATTTAAACTTTGCAAACAAATGAAAAGACGTTTTAACAGACATTTTATTGCAAGGTGTTTGGTCATTTTGCAAAGTAAAGGTCTTGTTGCAATTCAGGTGTCTGCCTTTTCTGAGAATGTCCAGGTCCCCTGTAAGAAGATGGGGCACATTTTCCACAACTGAATAAGGGAAAAAGTTGCAGAGAGGCTGCCCTTTGTTTAGTACATTTCAGTGGACTGCTTCAAGAACTTTCTTGCTTCACAGAAGGATAACATCTGGAGACCTTTTATGGATTTGTCTGATCTGGACAAACATATTAAAGTCAAGAAATTCAGAATGATGACCCTTCAGATCATTATGCTATCATTGTTCCAGTGGCTTGGATGGCCACTCTCATGCTGGGGTATGTTTGCTGGCATTTTCTGTTGTTTGATCTCCACAGAAGTTTCTTCATGTTCAGGTAGGGAACCAGCCTCTATGGATTGCTGTACTATTTTGCAGTCTACCTGTAGTTCTTTGAGAATTCTTCTTATGCTTCGCTACAACTGTAGTGACATTCATTGTGAAGGATGAGGACTGCTTAATTCAGTCTCTTTCCAAGCAGCTTTCGGTAGGCATTTTGAGTTTGCTGATTCCATTTCTATACTCAGTCTTGACAGTTATTGAGAAAAAACTGGGTGTTATGCTGTAACAGAGGAAAGTATTTCTGGAATGCTTGCTGGACATGCTTCAAAAGGGCATTAATCTTGACTCAGGAAAGTGTACAGAAAATGGTGTTTTGCTTCTTTCTGGCTTAATCTTTTGACTTGGCTGTTCGTAGGAACTATGGGTCACATGTAGGCTAGCGCTATGATGTTTCAGAATGCCAGAGTTCATAGGAGGAAATTTAAGCTTTATTTATTTATTTGGCAATATTTTTTTTTTGGAAAATTTTGACTTGGAACAAAGCCAATTTTCAGAGGAGGCCTGGGGAGAAACGCTCAAGATGCATGTCTTTGTAATGCGGGAGGAAACTGGAGCACCCGGATGGAACCCACATGAATGCAGGGAGGACATGCAGACTCTGCACAGAAGGCACCCCAGGTGAGAATCAAACTGGAGAACCTCTTGCTGTCAGGCGACAATGCAACTGCTGCGCCACTGCGTCGTCACCTATGAAATCTGTGATGTGCCTCACAAGCGAGAAGAACTTGTTATGATCTTCTCTTCTTACCTCAAGATGTCCTGGTTTTCACATCTCAAAGAGATGGCAGATAAGTTAATTCTATTTCTTATTAGGGGAAAATGATCTCTTTCAATGTGAAGAGAATTTTCTGACTATATTGCTTTTAACCATTTTAGTTAATGACTTGGAGGCTGAAATCTTGATACCGTGTAGGGATCTGTTTTCCTTTCATGTAGTAATTATTTTACTTGAGGCTAGAAAAGTACTAGAAAGTCTCATTGTCTTAATGGAAAAGTGTTTCTTGTTAGTGTGGGTAGAATGATTTTGTTGCTCTTGGATAAATCTTCAAAGTATTTTACATTGTTTTTATATTAGTAAATGGACATTTTTTTTTCCACTGAGGCTCACTTTGTCAGCCTTCTTGCCTTGACTGCTTTCTTTATTTTGTTGCAATTGGTGAAGATGTTCCCTGGCAGAACATTGCACCTTAGAGGCCCGTTCCTCTTAACTAGGGTCTTAATTGTCTTGGAAAAATGGCAAAGCCTTGCTTTGTACATTTTCTTTAGGAGTCTTCTCTGTGGTTAAAACTAGAATGGTTTTGGACTTATCAGGCCTCTGTATGTTTAGAACATTGCATAGTGTTCTATAAAAAACAGAGTTTGTAAAAACTGCCAGTCCTTTGTTTGTAGCTGAAGTACATACACAACTTCCTTGGTGGGAAAAATCTCTCTTACAAACAAGGTTGACAAGAACACACATGCTACATTCCCCAGACATAATGTCCACCATACACATTAACCATCTTATGCTGAGGCATTAAAAAAACAATCTCCCCAAACCTCAAAGACCTTCTAAGCCTGCAAATGGGAGCATTGATCCTTTGCAATCTCTAAATCACACACCAAAAGCAACACCAACCCCCACATGCAGGTCTGCACCCAATGAACCACCGAAAACAAAGCCCATAAGGCAAGCAAACAGTTTAGTCAGGACTCCATTGACACATAGGTGCCCCACTCACCATACTGGACAAGGAGAAGATTACAGTCAGTTGTTTATCTGGAGCCAGTTTATTCCAAGTTACACATTGCACTCAAGTCTTTGCACCACAGGGACTGGTATGATTGTATCATAGTCCACGTGGGTGTAAATGACTTGAGATGTACCTGTCGTGACTGTATGAAGAGAGACATTATGGACCTCTCTGAATGTGTCTATGCCCAGTTTGTGCCTTGCATTGAGCTGCATTCTACCTTCACCAAGGGTGATGCACAGTATGAGCAAAAAAAAAGCAATTGGCTCAATTTTTGGTGCCAGCCCAGGGGGATTCGATATCTGTCAGCCTGGGAGGACATGGTCAGCAAACTGCATTGCTTTGCCAAACGTGGCCTGCATCTGTTCCCGCACGGGCTTCCGGATTTTGGCTAAAACTATCTACCCCTTTAGAGCCTTTTTTAGGCAATATCAAAGTGGCAAACCTACTGACATAGCAAATAAAACCCAAAGGAACCTAAAGGTGTTATTGCTCAATGCTAGGAGTCTTAACAAGGAACACTGTACCTTACAAGCTCTTCCCACTCTGGAAAATATACACAGCTGTGTTATTACCGAGACATGATTTAAAGCCACAGAAAGTACAGTCAGTGCAAGGCTGCTGTTCCTTCCACACATTTAGACTATCAGGATGATACTTTGAAGTTCATTTGTATGGAATTCACCCTAGATAAAGTCCCTTATCTTTTTCTTAGCAAGAGATCACCATCTGTTACTAGAATCCCACAACTCTTATCTAGACTTACTGGAATAATTCTCCATCCAAAAAATGCTCAACTCATGGGAGACTTTATTTAATTACCCCCTCTGTAGACTGTGAAATGTGCACTGCCATCAGCTTGCAGGTACAACATTTTCTGGACTTTATTAACACAAATTCCCTTGATCAGTTAGTGTGCACTCGTACCAGAGGATCAAACAATACTGTACCTAGTCCTCACCAATATTTGAGACCGCTGAACCCTAGATCTCATGTCATGTCCTCACTAATGAGTTTGAATCACAAAGTTATTTCCTTGGAAATAAAAATCAACTTGGAAAACCCAGCAGAAACTGCTACAGTTATGAACTATTCTAAAGCAAACTACATCCTATTAAGCAGTAGTTTATCAAAATTCAGTGCTCCTCCTAACCCAGAGTTCACAATAGCCTAAGCAGAATTGTGTAGTGAAACACTGTACAAACATGTCAATAGCTGCTAGAGACCCCTGTACCTACCAGTGTTAAGCCCAAAACAAACCACACTGATGGACGCTTAATTGTAAAAGGGTATATAACAAAAGGAAAAAGGCATGGCCATAATTAGAAAGAGCAACACTCATAATGACAAAAGCTCACTAATTGAATTAAAGAGGAAAGTAAGAGGAGAAATTAAATCTGACAGATCCACTTAAGAGGTCACAGTAGCTTCTTAGGCTAAAGACAGCCACAAGGCCTTCTACAGCTATGTCCAAAAGCTCAGCGGTAACATGCAACCTTGTGCAGAACTGGTAGTAAATGGTACTGCATTCGATGAGCAGAGTGACATAGAGAATCTGATGGCTGACTGTCAGCATAACTTCTCCATCTATCAGCAGGGAGCAGATCAAAGCAGTGCTCACTAAGGCGAAAAACACAGCCTCAGTGGGGTCTGACAATATCCTACATTGCCTTCTGAATAACCTGAAACGTGACCTTTCAGAATCACTCAAGTCTCTTTTCAAGTACAGCCCCAAAAAAGGCTGCATACCAAATGAACAGAAATGGTTATCCCCCTTCACAAGGGAGGACCATCAACTGACATCAGAAACTACAGAGCCATTAGTCTGACCTGTCCAGTATGCAAACCCACTGAACAAATTATCATAGAAATTATAGCAAAGACATTAACAGCCTACAGACATTGGACCCATCCCAGTTTGGTTTTGTCAAGGGAAGATCTCGCCTACTTAACTTGATAGACTTCTGTGAGAAGGTAACCAAGACAGTGGATGAAAGGAAAAGAGTGCGTATCACCTACCCAGATCTGGCTGAGGTGTTTGATACTGTTTCCCACTCGGGTATTGGGGACAAACTCAAACTAGGCATAAATCCATACAAAACTCACTGGATTGTCAGCTGGCTCACAGATAGGACCCAGGAAGTTAGGATTGGTGATACCACCTGCACCAAGAGACTGGTCACCAGTGGAATACCACAAGGCTCCTTACTGGACCCACTGCTGTTTGGCATCTACTTTTTGGAAGTCAAGGCCAATATCAAGGGTTTGTGGCTCATCGAGATCGCAGATGACTGCAAATTGGGAGCGGTCATAAATTCTCCCTATGACATCAACATTCTGAAAGAGGGTCTTAGTTAGATAAGAGACTGGTACAAAAGCCACAGATTAAACCTCAGTGCAAATAAGGGCCTTGTAGTGCCTTTTGGGAAAATATCTACCCAAGCAAATGACTCCATTGATAAGATATCTGTAAGAGCTGACCTGGTAGCAATCTGGGAACATATGTAGACAGCGATCTAGCCTTGGACCAACATGTAGCCAAGGTAGTAAGAAAATCACTTTGTCTTGCCCAGCTTAAAAGTAAGGACTGGCATCCAGGTCCAAGGAAGTTATAGTACTACTCTACTCAACCCAGAGCTGGATCATGATAAAATGGAGCCCTAGGCAAGGAAATGGATGGGGGCCCCTTGATACCCCCCCGCAGCCATTCCAGTGTCCCATGACTTGATTATTTCTCCACAGTTAAACACTGTTCAAACCTTTCAGTGTCCATAAATGTGTTCTGATTTACTTCTACAATGATTATTTTGATTTAATTTAAAAATTTTATTTCAAATTTTATAGCACAAACACTGATCGGAATTTGTAGTTTTTAACATTTTTTCCCAGTAAGCCATGAAACAAAATGTATGAACCAAAAGTGACAAAACTGCCCAGTTCAGAACATTTCAACAATAAAAGTCTACTCAGACTTCTGTTAGTGCAGTCCACCAATATCAGTCAATATGCACAATCTTTGCAGAAGTAAGTCATCTGAATAATTCTACACTAAAAAGATCTGCAATTAATGAAGAGGTTGCTGCTATCAAACAACTTTATATTTCAGTGTTTCATCTATAAATTCAGTCCCTGCTGCCCTTAAAGAATAAATTGCCTGCGTTACATAAAAAATGGTAAGCTGGTAATATTGCAGTAGGGAATGGATGGCAAACTGTCAACAGGTTCACAATTACTAGGCAACTCATACAAAGGACATACTCAAGACTGCAGCACCTCACCCCTGTAAAGTACAACACAGTATCAGAAATCCATCTGCCTGTTGTGGGAGTAGAACCCACAGCCTTCTGCATCAAAAAGAAGTATGCTACCTCTTATGCTACTAAGAATGCTTTTAAACTCTTTAACATAATAGTGATACTATTTCCTAAACAACAGTTGCACATTGTAAACAGATTTAGTATAAGCAGCAGCAAACTGCTGTTCCCTTGCAGCTCACAATTCCTTGGAAAATGCACTTGAGACCCAATTCCCTGAAAAATGCACGACACCCAACTCCACTACACATGCTGACTGCAATATGCCAACAGTCTGGTCTTCCATAAAACATGTCATTCCCTTCCACTCCTTTCTTTACCCCAGCCAGTCATAATTTCCTTTCTAGCTTAGGTTTCTACATTTTCTTGCTTCTTCTGAGCAAACTCTAACTTCAGTTTTATTTGTTGTATCCCTTCTTTCTAGAAACTGTTATTTCGTCGTTTGTTTTTATGTTTTCCTTCTACCACTTGTCTCCTGGGTGAGTCCAGCTCTTTTCTGAGCTGCGAAATCTCTTGCTAAATGGTTCCTACCTCTGTGTAAAGCTCTCCAATGTGTTCAATGTGCTAAGCTTCCTTCCATACGTTCCAGCTTATTTTAACCACTTATATATATGTATACACACACACACACACACACACACACACACACACACACACACACACACACACACTACTTGCTGTAGAAGAAGAATCTGTCCAGGAGTGATGTCTACATTCATTGTGGAAGCAAGCAGCACAAGATCAGAATGTCATCTTATTTATTTATTTATATTTATTTATATTTGTTGACCTGGCGTGTCCGACTGGACGTAGGTCCTTTTTCAGCGGAGGCCCGGGGAGAAAAGCTCCACAGTTAAAATAAACAGACAGCAGTTACATTGGATTACATAGCGATTAACAATTTACATAGCAATTACTTACAACATATTTACAGATGAAGAATGTAGTACATCAGTAGACAACTAGAATCTTTATCTGTGAAGTACATAACAGACATTAACAAATGTTGCAATAAGAAGTTCCTGGTGTATAAGTACTAGGCTTATGAGCATCTGAGCTTGCTATAATCAAGGTAGTTAGTGGAGTAGAAAGAAAGGTAGTGGTTGGATGGGGTGGGTGATATTAGAGTGGGAGTGGCAAGGGCATAGCCAGCATGTTTTTAGGTGCGCTTTTAGTAAAGTTTTGAAGTGGGTGCATGATGGTAGGGAGGTAATTGTGGGTGGGAGGGAAATTCCGCACGGGGAATGGAAAACAACAGGTCTGTGCAACAATGCACACACAGAATGCAGCAGGTGTATGCGACAGGACACAGAAGGCTTTCTTAAAGAAGAACGCCTTTAAAAACAAAAACGTAATTTTTTTTCATTTTAAATATAAATTCTGTGGTTGGCATATAAGGGATCTTTAGATTCAGTCCTGATAGAGCTTTTGCACAAATGCAAAACAAATCGCACAAGAAACACTAGATCCAGGGATTTAAACATTGTGTTCACAACATAAATAAAACATGCTGGTGAGATGGATATTTGTATCGGAGGATCTCTCCTGGAATAGGCTTCCATCCATGTGTAGCAGAGTCCATCCTTAACCCTTGGATAGGAAATTGTAAATTCATCCTCAGGCTGGCCCCCATGTCTCCTATAAATAGAGGCTGACAGTAAACATTCCCTAACTAACATACCACCCCCACATAATTATTAGTATCTGCCTAACTAACATACCCCTTCAGTTTAGACACACATGTTACAAGGGGAGGCGGTTGGGTTGCGTGGTTAGGCTTAGGCCCTGGTGGTCATTTGTTTTGTGTATACCTGTAAAGCTGTGAGTACTGCCCTGAATCAGGAAATTCAGCTTCCTTCCTTTTATCCTCATGTGTCAAATGCAGGTGTATGTTTTGTTACACTGTATGAATTTCAGGGTATGCTTACATTTCTAGAACAAAACAAAAAAAAGTTTTTTTTTTTCCAGGCAGAATTTTTGATTTCTTAATGCATAGTAAGTTGGGGAGTCTGAAAGATCAGCAGAAGCAGAACATTTGAAATTGAACTGCTGATGTTATTATAGTCATGTAGGTGGGTTAGTTCACAAGCCTTTTGGGGCTCATTTTGTCATGGTATTCTGCTTGTCTTCTTCAGAAATATTGACAGACTTTACTTGCAATGTAACCATCTAGTCTACGTATCTAAGGGATATTAGCTAGAGCCCCACCTGATCTTTGCATTTATAAATTGGTGTTCTTCCCAAACAGGATAAATCAAATTAATGCAAGGATGACAAAATGTCATGCTACATTTGCTTAAGGTACTTACTGTACCTATAGTTGATTGAGTTAGGTTCATGGTTTAGATGCCCTTCTCTGTCATTTTTGTAATTGTTTGGTTATGATATTCCTGCTGCTGTGCTGGAGTGTCAGTCCATTTCTTTGGAAATTCACTAGGGGCCTTAAAATCTCTGAGAGCCTTAATATATGCAGGTGCATCGATGAATGACTTGTACAAGCATTGTAGATAAAAGCAAAAGGTACTGTATAATACCTTGTATGACGTTTCTTTGGGTCTGCTTGACTGGACAAGTGGCTCCCCTTCCTGTACCCAAACACCCATTTTTTTCCTCTATCTAGACAAAATGCTTCCCCTGTTTAATTTCCTGGTGCAAGCAAAAGGTTGTTCCATATGTTGTACACATATAGTTGGGCTGTTGGCTGTCAAAATCCTTTTCTTATTCTTTCTTTCACTAACCATTCACTAAACTTTAACTTTAGCACACCTTCCTGAATACATTTCCTGCCTAGGTCAGCAAAACTGACATGAACCACATTAGATTCTTTCCTCTAATGTATACATCAGGCAGATGTTTCACCCTGAAAGTGTTTTCCTGCCAGCCACTCAAAGGCAGATAACTAGATTTTACAAAACAGCAGTAATTTAGGCTCCTATAGCTTAGAGCTCTGTCTTAAATTTTCTTAGCGTCTGAACTCAAGGTGCATACTCATTCAGAAACAGAAACTATATGTACAACATTTTGTGCAGCTACTTTCAGAAAAATCTTGCACCCTAAGATCCAGATGTAATAAAATATAATAGCTTCCACACAAAATTTAAAGTTTGTACAGTTATACTTTAAAGGAGTTGATAACCTGATTATTCCCTGACAGTGACATTCAGAAAAGCCCATGCTTCACTGAAGTTTGATACAAATATTTAGTATTAGTAAAATATTTAGTATTAGTAAGCACTTGCAATATAAGGCATTCATTTAATTGCATTTTGGGGTAACCACATATTCAGCCACAGAGATTTGATTTGATTTTGTAATTGGAGTTTTTTTGTGTAATGCACATCCAGTGTGCATGTTTTTGAACAATTAGTTTTCATTATATAACTTAGTAATTTTCTACTAGTCTCGACTAATGTGATTCCTGAATTGTTCAGCCTGAAGCAGTATTTTATTGGCTTTTAAGGTCAGGATTCTGAAACATAATTTGCTTTGGAAACTAGTGTAGCAGACATTAATTGCAATCTACCTTTATGGCAACCAAAGAACATTTGATTTGTTTTCTGCATTTACAAAGAATCATAGTTTGTAATTACACCCATTCATTTTATGTAACTAAAGATGCTGATTAATTTGTTTGCTTGGATATTAATGCATTGTGTCATTTCACACAGACGTTTCCATTTAGGAAATAGCACAGCTTAACTTTAATTCAGGCGAATAGGGAGACTTCTGTTTGTGTAATATTTCATTTATTTAATAAAGAAAGCCTTGCAAAAAGAATTAGTACCTACAAAAGAAAACTGAATCTTGTTAATTACCTGAATTCTTTCCACATGCCTTCATTGATGGCTGGGAAAGTACCACTAAAAAACAGGGACTTTATTTAATGATGGAAATGAGGGGAAAGAACATGAGGGTATGTAGTTCCTAGAGTATTACAATGAGAAGACCCTTTTTTTCCTACTCTTCGTCTGTTATTTATTTCTTTTTTTATCCCACAAGCTTGTAAATCAGTAAGAGTTAATTATTACAGAATTAAACTAATGGAAGGAGTCAGTGTGCAAACTAGGTAATAAGACTGAAAGTGCTGGGATGGTGCTTTACAAAAACTCAATTTACATTTTTACAACAAGGAGTTAGATTACAGCAGTTACAGCATATACTCTGAATACAGTTTGCCTTTCTAGCCTGGCTTTGTGATAGAATGTGTTTTGTCCATTTGACTCGTACATTAGCAGAGCTTTTAGTTTCCATTTCAGGCCAGTTCCTTAACTAGTGTGATACTCAGGTTCCATGGAGATTATTTCAACTGCACTTTCAAGCAGGTGGTCAATGTCTGTGAATACTACAGACATGCTTAAAGTACATAAGTGATTTCTTTTTATACGGGATACATTTTCCCATCCTTCCCATGTATTTATTTATTTATTACGATATATTGTCAAATACTAGAGTTATATCAACAGATTACACACTTCTGTAAACTGTTGACTCACTTTTCCAGTTATGGTTATGCACTTTGCGTGAGTCTTGTAGACTAAAGCTGGAGTCCTACAGTGTTAGCTTGCAAACCATGTGATTTTGAGTGAATTACCAGAGCAGAGCATCAGTGTTGAGCCTAAAAGCAGACACTTGTGATTTATATGTTTACCCAACTAAAAATATATTATGTGATTTTTATTATGAAAGTAAAATAGCTGCTGCAGCAGAAGTAATGATGTCAAGCCTCAGTGCAACCGATAAGCTAATTTGAAAATGGGTAAATCAAAACAGGATGTTTATCTCGATCAGCCTTTAAGTACAAAAAGAATGCCAAAAGTCATAAGAACCAGACTCTAAGCCAGCTTTTCATTACATCATCTCACCATATAAAATATTTTAATATGTTTTCAGCATTTCTTTGGGCGACAAAGTATGTGTTACAGAATGCATTCTCGAATAAAGTGTCTTGACTAGCTTGTATATGTTCTTAAACTATAATTTTCTTTAGACAATATGATGATGCATTGTTAAATCAGGCCATTGTAATGATTCATAAACTATACTTTACCAATAGTGTTATTATTCTAGAATTATACATGTGAGCATTCAGAATTAAACACACACAAATAACTTTTCAGTTATGTAAAAAGACTCACTTTACATTAGAAAGCTTATAATTTACATAAAGAGATTTTTATACCCACACAAACAAACAAAAAAAAACTGAATTCTAATGAGTTACCCTCGTCTAATGGCTGCCGGAAACAAGCTCTTTGATTCTGGCATTGTTGCTGTAACCACAGTCACCTTCAAGTCTTTATAACCCATAACCCCTGCATCTTCGGGGTTCAAAATATTCTGCCTTCGTTCACATAAAGTTTTAAATGGAATGCTCAGCGCTTTAAGGTATGATCTCACAGTCATACACTTATGAGTGACATAGGATACATCTGGGGGCAGTGATATTATTTTCTTCTGAAAACAGCACAATGTCTCTTCTCTCCTGCCAGTAAGCAAATCTTGCACTACTGTGTTCAATTTTACTGCTGCCATGTTACATACAGTGAGGTCATTGTCTCTTTTTTAACTTATCAGCTAAACAACTGCACTTCTTTTGGACATCTTGCCGAAATAAGCACAGGTGATTGTAGTGTTAAGTTTAAATAGTAATGTACTGTTCTTGTTACTGTTGTTCACTCCTGACAGTAATTAGATCATACCCTAGTGTTGCCAGTTACTGGTACTGGATGGATAGAAACAAAATTATTCAGTAATTAATAGCACTTGCTTTTCATTGGGGTTGTTGCATTTCTGGACTGTTATTGCATCTAAATTTATCGCTCTTTAGGTACTGCAGTAGACAGTAATTCATTACCTATTTGATATATGTTCATTGTTTGTCTGACTGCTGTACTCATACTGAATTAAAACAATTTGCTTTGTAGCTACATTAGCGTAGTCCTCAACTTTAGTACACTTCTGGTCTAAGAAGTATTGCTAGTGAGCCGTGACCTATTAAACCACCAGCCAAAAACCCTGTCAGAAATATCCATCTACAGAGCACCTACTAGATCAGTCCTGAAATCACCCCCTTTGTGATAGCAGTTCTTCATACCTAGGCATCATGGACAGTTGGTCTACCTTTGTTTCTCCTGCCAGCCTTGTTGACTTAGGTCTCCTGAGGCAGTGTAGCAACTGCCTCATGTATACTGACAGCCCTCTACTAATAACTCATGCGAGAGATGTATCAGCATCAAAAATCTTGAATCCCTGTTGTCTCCCACTCAAAACAGTAACACCAAAGAGCTTGTCAACTCATCCACCAATACTCATGCACATAGTACGCATCCAACACATAAATCAATATGCGTGGAGGTTCTCTCAAAAAACTTACCAAAACACTAGACACCTCAAAAACAAAAGACTTTTCAACTAACACAGCTCCCACAACACCCAAGGATGTATAGCAACACCAGTGTCTTACTTACTAAGCCTTAAAGTGTAACACTCAAAAAACAAATTTTCTTGTCATCTGAGACTCCATACTGAGACACATGGATATCCCACTCACCAGGTTAGATGAGGAGAAAGTCACGGTCAGCTGCGTGTCCACTGCCAGGATTCATCAGATCACGCATGCATTCAGGTCTGTCAGCAACAAATACCATTATGACTGTGTCATAGCTCAATTGAACCACCTGAGACACACCTCACTGGACTATATGAGGAGAGACATTACTGAGCTCTTTGAGTATGTGTCCCAGAGGAGTTCAATAATTGGCTTAGTTTTTGGTGTCATTCAAAGGGGATCCGGTTTCTGTCAGCCTGGGATGACATGATCGACAAACGTCACTGCTTTGCCAGAGACAGTTTGCACCTGGCACCACTCACTTTCGGCTGCTGGCAAAGGCTCTTGCCTCCCCCTTACTGCCATTTTTAGGCAAGGTCTCAAAAACAAAATTGCTGACATGAAAATTGCCAACCATAACAAAATAAAGGTTATGCTGCTAAACGCTAGAAGTTTAAACCAAAAACTGTACACCCTGGAAGCAGCTTCCATCACTGGAGGATGTAGATGTCTGTTCAGTCACAGAAACCTGGTTCAGATCCTCAGAGAGTACCCCAGCCTTGCAAGGCTACAATGGCTTCCATACCTTCAGACCGCAAAATGAACATGTGAGAACCAGTGAGGCAGTGTTTCAAGATAAATTCACCTCCTGACTAGTTAGACTGGACAACTCCGTGAAGTAACTGCATGTTCAGAATACAATGGGTAAGACCCCCATTCAAGTCATAGCTAGTTATAGATCCTTCCATGGATCATGATGCGCACAAAGCGTACTTGACCAAACTGGAGTCAGTCCAAATATTGGCAAACACTCTGGTCGTGGAGGATTTCAGTTATCCCACCATTAGCTGCGAAGCTTACTCTAGTCCTAACTCACTAGTGCAAACGTTCCTTGACTTTGTTAACTCAAATACCCTGAAACAAATTGTTCAAACCCCAACAAGAGGAATAAACATATTAGATCTGGTCTCAGTAACATGACAAACAGATGCACCACCACAACTGTCGGACCCTTATTAGTTAAATCTGACCACAAATCAGTATCCTTTGAACTGGCAGTAACACAAGAACTCACAAAGGGTGAAGTCAGACTAAACATTTAAGAAAAGCAAACTATACCCTCCTAGGGAAAGGTATAAATGCATTCCAAGCCCCACCTCCAGCTGGAAGTGATAGCTACATCAAAGCTTACACTAAAACCCTGTACAATCACTGGTATAAGTGTTACAGATTCAGCTGATCCAGAGAGAATCAAAGCCTGAACCAGCATCAACAAACTTTACAACAAAACACAAAACGTTGCTGTCTAAGAACACTAAGGCATGGCCCAACAATGGAAAAGCACACTTCTCAGCCTCAACAGGCAAATAAGACATGTCAAAAAGGGTAACTTACGTAGCAATCACAGCCAAGGATGATCATAAGGCCTTTTACAACTATGTACATAGCTTAAAAGGTAGGCCACAAGCATGTGCCAAACTAGTGACTAACGGTGTCACACACACTAATCCCGCAGAAGTAGCAAACCTGTTAGCAGACAGATTTAGCGAAAATTTCACTTGCTTATCCTCTCCAAACCTATTACAGATCTTGTCCTTAACTTCCCCTCCACCCTTCATATCCAAGTCATTAAAGACTTTTCTAAGGCAAAAAACACAGCCTCTGTGGGACCAAATGGCATCCCAGGCTGTCTTCTAAAGAAGCTAAAATATGAACTAGCATCACCATTAAGTACTCTATTCAATCACATCCTAGCCACTGACTTTGTTCTTGCAGAATGGATAAAAGAAACAGTTATTCCCCTCCACAAAGGTGGCTTAGCAACAGACCCAGGGAATTATAGACACATAAGTCTGACCAACCTCATCTGTAAAGCCATGGAATGTATCATCATGGACATCATAAATAAAGACATACGTGACCTCCAGACTCTGGATCCGACCCAATTTGGCTTTGTCAGGGGCAGACCCTGCCTGTTAAATCTGGTGGATTTCCTCAAAAATTTGACCAAGGCCATTGACGGGGGCAAGCCTGTGCACACAGCATAACTCGACTTGGTTACATGCCATATTATCTCATTCTTTCCTGTACCAAGAGTGAAGATATTAAGCTACCCTGTTTTCTCATACCCCTTCATATGTATTGGTCATTCTGGAATGGTTTGGGGGGGTTGGCTTAATAGCCAAGTTGTTTACCTTATAGAGGCAAAGTACAGGTTTTGATTCTCACCTTTGAAGGGAAATTAGTTAGATCTAAAATGACCTGAAAAGGCAACTAGCCTAGTACTTACCTGTAAACCTATGAACTTACGGAATCTTACTCAGCATCGCCCTTTTTCTATCCAGCTTGATAGCACTAGATATTTTGAAGCAGTGTAGCAACTGCCTCATGCTTACAGAAAACTCTTTATTGCTACCTCTCAGTGATTCAGTACATAAGAGGTACAAGTATTTACTGAACTTTGAGACCACCTTCTCATCTCAGAACAGATTCAGTAAGCACAACTCATGCCCAGACAGACACATACTCGCCACCATATTGCTGAGTTGTTTTGAAACTGCAGTTGCTCCAGATTATTATAAGCACCTGGACACTCTCCTGATGGAAGATAAAGAAGCTATTGCTTAAAAGGATACTGCATTAGGCATGTGTATTGTTATACCTACAGTTGTTAAAGCCAAGTGTTACTTATCTGGGAAGTTAATTCTGGTTAGCGCCATAGGAAGGATGCCTTTTCAGGTACCATTGGCCAAGGTTTATTTGAGTTGAAAAGGGAACATGGAAACAGGCAGGTGCAAATTTTTGATGACATCTAGCAGACATGCTGCACCTAGGGAAGTCATCAAGAGACCCAGATAGCTCCCACATATCCAGTTAGAGGCTGGTGATGTGGCTACTTTAGGAAAAGAAATGGGTAATAACCACAACTACCAATGAGTACTGGACTCCCTCTCCTCCTTCTAAAGTAGTCTCTTTCAGGAAACAGAGTTTGTAGCAGTAAACTTAAATCTGGGACACAGTTGTGAAAAGATGCTAGACTTCTATTGAAGGGTGAAAGGTGGGGGGGGGGGGGTCTTGAAGAAAACTTTATGACAGTCAGCTCTGTTACATCCTACCAGAGAGATGTGGCCAAGTAGACTTGTAATTATCAGGGGCAGCGAAGATCCATACTAGGACAAAGGGTTGCTGCACAAAGAATGAACTTCTAAAGTAAGGAGTGAGGTAGAAGTAATGCAGCAGTTGGTATTCCCAAGGGCCTGTCATCAGATACTTCTAGCCATAGCCTGTAATAGTTCTTTGTCAGTCTGTCTTAGGCATAAAACATAAAAAATAAGACCTATGCAAATTTGTTTTATTAACCAGCTATTACACAAGACATGAAAAGGTCACAAGGCAGAAGACAAAGCTAATATTGCATTGGTGTGTTTGTTACTAAGGAACCATTTCAGAAGATAGACATGGATTTTAAGGAGTACCTTAGTACCCCAGAAACACTAGAAAGAGGTATATCTTGGTGTTGTGGATTATGCTTCTAGATACCCCGGGGTAGTAGTTCTGCACTCTTTTTGAGACCGACTAGGTAGCAAATGATTTGTTGGAAATTTTAAGCAGTGTGTGTTTTCCCTGGAAGATAATGATGGACAGATGAGCTGTCTTTATTTTATACATGCTAAACTGTTTGTGGAACCATTGCGATAATTTTCAACTGCTTTACCCTTTTAAATTTAATTAATTAATTTAAAAGGGTAAGGCATTTGAAAGCTACTGCTTAGCATACACAAACATTTTTTTTTGGAGAGGTTTAATTCTACTTTTAAATCCTAGCTGAAAGTATTCGCTGACCAGTTTAAATGAGAGTGAGGCACGTCTGCCCCATCTCCTGTTTTCATTCAGGAGAGTGCACCAGGAATTTAGAGGGTTTTTGCCAATGACCTTATTTATAATTACAAGGTAAGAGTCAAAGTCAAGGTGAACTTTGTCATTCAAACCACACAACAGTGCAACTGAATGGAATTGCGTTATTTTGAGCTCAATGTGCATATAACACATACTGATAATATTAATGCAATAACACATATACTAATGCTAATCCAACAATAAAACAGTAAGACATTTATGCAGTGCAGTAGCAAGTACAATGACATGCACCAAGACTATTCCAGTTATACGTCTTTGTGAGTACCCAAAATATTGCACAGATCAGAATCAGACAGATTTCAGGTTGCACAGAATGCGAACTTGGGCATATTGCACAGAATATTAACTTATAAGAGGACCACTAGACTTAATTTTTGATGATTTGGAGGATGGACACAATTCCGTTAGAGTCTGTGGTGGAGTATGTTCTAGTGTTCAGGGATATACTTGGTGAGCTTTGGGTCTGACACAGGAGCACCTAGCAGAATCACAACAGCAATAAAAGGCTACAGTTGGAGAATATACTTTTCGACAGAAGGTAATGGCACATACTTCTGTTCAGCAAGATAAACATCTAGGAGGATGGGGGAGACCTTTCTCTGTTGCAAGGAAGGTAAGGAATGCTAATTTTAAGGTAGAGAATCAGGCAAGAGGCAGAAATTCAAAATTTGCCATGATAACAAGATGAAGATTTAGCCTTGTGGTAATAGAGAATTGTTGAATCATTGTTAGTATTTACAGTGGGTTAGAGAAGTAAGGGGGAGTGGAGGATCTTTTGGTAGAGTCTCTCAGTTTAGCTCAGTCTTATACCTTAGCTGATAAGGCACTGAAGTCATAGAAGCTAATCCATGCCTGCTTTCAGGAAATTGCAGCAGTACTATAAGAGTTTGGAGACGTATTCTCTGCTAACAGTGTACCCAACTGGTAGAGCATCATGTAAGCATGGGGACCTAGTTCTCGAAGGGCAGAGTTAACTATTAAGATTAAAAGATGCCAGATGGAAATGCCAGAATGATTCTTTCCTGTTTTTAAGTTAACAAAAGGCCTTCTAAGGCAGCAAACTGAGTGACATAATTGTAGGAACACACTTGATACTCAAGATATTTGTCTTTGGGGCTTCTCTCAAGAGTACTTGTTTGTACTGTAGAAGGGGAAGGAATGTTTTATTAGATGTGTGAAATTTATAACTGTACTTTTTTAGCTTTTGTTTCTGATGTGTCTCTGACCATCTATTCTAGACTTAACTATCTGACTGTTTGGTTGACCCATTCTGTCCCTAGATGTGAGACCCTTATTGCTTACTCAATCATCTGGGGCAGTAGCCTAGTGAACCAGGAGAAGGAGCCATCAGCCGCTTACAAGGGATTGGGTCCTCCACCTACCTCACCCATCTTCACAGCAGCATGCAAGCTTTACAGTTGCTGCTCACAGGGAGTGTATTTGTGCTGGCACACATGCCAGCTTCATCATATGTTGTGCACCGCTCTAGTGAATTTGCTAGACTAATAGGTGCAAGTGATAAATCTTTGCTGCTGCAGGTGTTGCCAATACAAGGAACAGAGCAACCAGCATCCTGATTCCTTCCCTGTCCGCTCCCTCATCACTAGTGCCACTAGATGAACACTGGTCAATGACGTCTTTCCTCTACTCCATTGGGCAAAGTAATAACAATGTAGCGGTATGTTGTATTTTGAAAGTAAAATTAACTTTTGGGAGTGCTGAACCAGGAGTGCTAATCTTTCCTGAACCAGGAGTGCTAATCTTTCCTTTCTGTGATGACTGCTGTTTGGATTTGGGAAGTTTCTAAACTGCAAAGAAAGCTGACTCAGTATTCCTGTATTTTCTTATTTATTTTGGATTATGGTCTCGTTGAAGGCTGTTCAAGCCTAAAGTATTAAATCAATTTTGCAGGGTCACTAGAGAAGATAAAATAGTTTGCTTTCCCACAGACACAAAACTAAATTTAAATAGTTTGCCTGTTTGTCATCTACAACTGTTGAATGCCGGGCTGCAGTATTTTCTTGAAACTGATAGGAACATATCTATTCAGATGCAGTTTGTCATTTTGCTGCTGTTTGTTTAAATGGTTTTATTTAAGTCTAAATGCTTGTGGCTAGTGTCTTATTACTTTATAAGTCTAATCTCAGAACATAGGTATGACTATTGTCATCACCTCTTTCTGTAGAGACTGTTTAGCTGTAAGCTACATTGTTTAAAGCAATAGTTGGTTCACTGGAAAAGTGTTAAGTCACTGGCACCACATTGGTCTGGCTAATGGGAGGCTATACAAGAAGATGGTGGAAACGGATAAAGGCACTGCACAAAATCATTATTCCTTCCTGGGAAACAGTCTGTGTGTGTCTCTGTGCGTCTGTGTTAAGTAGTTTGGTTTCATCTACTGTTAATAAAATTGCCCACTGGGCATAAACCAAGGTGGTTGAAAACCTGGGGTGCCTGTCATAGATTATTTTATAATTGTCTACTGTAAAGTTACTTTGGATGTGTCAGATGATGGGCATAACGTGAGGCAGTAGTGCACATTTGCCATAAAATCCTATGGTCAATCACACTCTCGTATCCCTCCACCTTGTGTAATTAGTTACAACAGTAAGATTCGAACCTGGTTCCTTGTCCGTCACAGTGACATCCCAAAATCAATTTGTTGTACATTGTTTGAAATCAAACTTGAGAAGATTAGAGTAATATTATTAGCATAACAATTTAAATTCTACAAGTATCACTCTGATCCATTGCATTGCTCCTTAATCCCAACCCAGATCTTGCAGATTTGTTCATTTGATATTTGCTTAAAAGAAACGTGAGATCCTCCAACAGAGGTATGGTCGAGGTACTTAAATCCTATTCTAAGTTTGGTCATAAGGCCTTTGCCACAACCTCCCAGCCACTATAAGATACTCAAGCTGACACATTTTGTTTCATTTGCAGTGTGCCTTTTTATGTGATACCAGCAAGGCTCTCTTCCTGTAAGCACATCAGGAAATTAGATCAGTATGTGCTTTGGTGTTTATATTGTAGCTACATATTAACTTCTCTATTTCAGTCTGAAAAATAAAAAACATGGTATTCACTCTTCTGATCTTTTATTAATGTATCAGTGAGTAACTTCATTGTATTGTTTTTTTTTTGTCCTGTGTGTCTATAATACCAAGATGTATTATAAGGACAAAGCATGGTGTTTGCTGTATTTCATGGCCTCTGTGTTGTGAGAAATTTTTGTAGTTTTATTTATGTATTTATTTGACAAATATTTGCCTATTTCTGTATAGCAACTTTCCTCCCCATGTCTTTTCTGAACTCAGCATGGCTGACCTGGTCAACAAACTGTAAATAAAACAGATAATGTTGCTTCCTTTTCTGTCCCTTTTATGTTAATTTGACCTGTAATTCATAGGTTCATAACCCATGTGACTAGACAAGGAACTATTGATCCCCGAGAAGCTGAAATGTTATTTATGTCTCTGCTTCTTGTCAACTGTGTAGCTGTCGAGAGTATTTAAAAAAAAACATTGAATATGTACTTGGATAAACAGAGCAGTTTATTCCAAAGCTGATGATCAGACTGAATCAGAAGTATGCCCCTGATAACTTTCAGTTTTAGTAGCACATTGCCTGGTAACAGCATTAGCTAAGTTTGTATTATAGCTTCCCTCTTTAAGTTAATTGCAGATCACTCCCATGAAGTAGGTGGGGATCTTTGAAAACAGTAGATGTGTTTTAAGCCTGTTCTTCCATATCTTTTACCTCATCATCCTGCTGTTTATGAATTTTTTTTTTGTTTAGCTCTGCTATACATTAGACTAAAAAAGTAACAGAAAGCTGCATTACAGGATTTGCTAAATCTTACCAAAGATATGTATAAAAGCAATAGAATATCTGTTTGCAGTAACTGTAAACTTTCCTAAAAATCTGGGGTAGTTCACTCAGAATTATGTTTTTGATTTTTATGATGAATGAGGGCCATGTCTGGAAAATAGGCATTGGAGCTTGAGGACTTCAGTTGCTGAGCTCAAGGATTATTCAGAAAAAGGATTCTGCGCTAAACTCTAATGAGTTAGCAGTCTTTCTGAGGGCTTTTAAGCCATAGATCTTGTTAACAAAGCCATACCTCACGCACTGAGGTACTTCTGCCAGTGGCTTGTCATTGTATTGACATTAGGTCATGGCTTTTGCTCCTATATCAGCTTCTTAGCTCAGTCACACTGTGTTCTGAGTGCAGAAATTGGCTGCAGCCGCACAAGATTGCTGCAACAAGTCAGGGCTTCTGAGCCGTCCATTGAAATCATCAGTATACTGTCTTGTGCCACAGAATTCCTGCCCTGTAGCTCAACACTTCCTCTCACTGTTTCTGAATTTCATGGATTTTGTCTGTGACTCACTGAGTCAC